>NW_007247765.1:730049-783179 GCF_000164805.1 Carlito syrichta | reverse complement strand
TTGGAGTCTCACTCTGTCGCCCAAACTGGAGTGCAGTGGCCTCTCCCGGCCACCGCAGCCTCGACCTGCTGGGCTCCGACCATCCTTCCGCCTCAAGCCTTCCGAGTAGCTGGAACTACAGGCGCGCGCTACCACGCCCAGCTATCACATTCATTCTTACTTCAGTGTGTGTCTTCTATGATCATACGCGAGTAAGCGCATGACACTGAAAATGGGGGGTGCACCATTCTACTTTCATGTCAAGTGCAGGTGGCATGAAACATTTTTTAAGAAAAATCAAATGACCTAGACCCCGATCTTTAGGAAAGTAGTTACAGTTTAGTGTTTTTCACAAGTACTCCACTAAATAGGGGAGATACATTGAAGTAAAAACCAATTGCTGTTTTCACTTACTTTTGAGATAACTTTTTTATCAGTTTTAATTTTTGAGTAGGAAATAGGAAAAGCTTTTAGAATAAACACTTCTGAAATAGAGTAAATCCAACAAAAGCTCTTATAGTGTCTAGATTTGGGCTGTGGAGCCAAAATCAGAAACTCCTAACTGAGGACAGAGCAGAAAAGTAAATGCAGAACTTACTCTAAGAGGGGACTTGGGCATAGAGAATTATGCCAAGGCTAGGGCTCTGGTGTCTGAGAGCTGAGTGGGTCTGGGATAATTCTATGGGAATGAAGACAGGGTCGTTTGGGGAAGTCAGCAGCAATGGGATGCTACTTGGAAGTGATGGAAGGAATGCAATGGATGGCAGGCATCTTGTGGGCAGCAGGCCACTCTGGTTGGGTGGGGGGAGACCTGGGCCAGCCTATAGCCTACAGTTCTATGGTGCAATTCAGCAAAAGGTGACTGTGCTCCAGAGATAGATTGGAATTGAGCACCCTTGCTCTGGGTGGGATTCCAGGTCCCCTCGCAGCATGGTTGACACCACCTTCTGAATATGTCCCTGCTGAGTCTTATCTTCCTGTTACTGGTCATCTGGATTAAGACAGGTGACCTTGTGGAGAGCAAAGGTCATTGTGTTGGGCTGTCGCATTTGATTGGAGCAGGGAGGCAGGAGGAGCAGGAGCTCAGCCTGAGACAGGAGTCTGTGCCCAAGGCTCTCTCGAAAACCAAAGTGCCGGAAGGGAGTGCCCAGGGCTCAGGGTAACAGGGAAAACTATTTTTATTATGATGTATACAAAGAAATAGGTATGCATGTGTGTACACCCCACACATCGACATTGTGTGCAAGAAAGAAGGAGAGAGAGCAAGAGAAATGAAGCAGCCCTCATACCCAGCCCGCAGCTCAGGGCCTAAAACATGCCTAGAACCTTGGAAGCCCCTGGGTTCCTCCTCAACATACCCTTCTCCCTCCATGGAACCGCTGTTTTGAATGTCTTCGCTTTTCTGTGTAAGTTATATTTACCTTGGGGCCGTTATGTGATCCTCTTCACATTCATCTCTATCGCATGAAGCACCACACATGAAATCTGTTTGTCTTCACTGCTGCGTGGTCTTCTCTTGCGTGAACACTCCCCGGTGCCCTCATCCTGCTGCCTCTGCAGGGTAATTTGGCGCGTGTTCCGCGTTCTGCCATTATTAACAGTGCCGTGTGAACATTCTTGAATGTGCATCCTGCTGCAGTTCTCTAGGACAGGTGTCGAGAAGAGTTTCTGGGTCTTAAAATATGTATGTCTTCAACTTTGCTGGATGATAGCCAATTGTTTTCTGGAGTGGCTGTACCATTTGATGTTCTCACAAGGAAGCATTCTCTTTTAGGACAAGGGGAAGTCTGGAGGGCAGATTAAATGCAGAGTTAGCTGAGCACTGAGGACGAAAAGGTTGTCATGAAGTTCTGGTGCCACACAGGCCCCCATCTGCGTGTGGGGTAGACAGTGGGGATGTGAAGGAGGGTGCTGGTTTAAGCAGCCGTTGCGGGAGGGTGAATGGCTACCTTGCGTGGACTGGGTCACCTTGCCATTAGGGACAGAGTCGTTCTTGGTTGAAAGTAGTGCTCTCTACTTTCTCTCAGTTTCTCCTGATCAGCAGTGTTCTGCTAGGGAATCAGTTGCTGCCGGGCATGTGGGCGTGCTGTGTTCACGTCACACTGATGGTGACCTGGATTCTAGTAAGGCTTCTAAAGCAGAAATCCACAGAGAGGCACACAAATATTTCGGAGATTACTTTCCCCCAAACACAAGAGATTTTTCTGACTTTGTATGTTATAAATTCAATAAATTTACACCAGGTTTGACGTTGCTGTCTTTTCGACTTCACAGGGTTATTTGATGAGAACTCAGAGCTGCTCTGTGGTTGCTCATTCACTTGACATGAAAAAAAGTAGGTCCATTGCATTGTGAATATCAAACTAACTGTGAAATATGACCCAGTCCTGGGTGAGCATATTGGCTTCATGTATAAGGTCTGACCACTTGGATATGTAAACCTGATGTGATTTGTTTTCTTTTCAAAAAATTTCCATTCTTTCGAATCTAGATTCTAGTGAGGCTGACTTCTTTTGTTGGCATTCCTGAGAAACTGAAAGCGGAGCATTCAACCACTGAGAGTTCTCTGGAGTCTCAGAAGCGTGGCTTTTTTTAACCTGTTATTTTTGGGTCATTCTTCATTAATAACATTCATCAGATGGATTTGATTCCGGGCCAGAAAAATCAGTGATGGTGACATTTTCCAAGTATTTTAATTGCAGTTTTTTAATTATTATTATCCATTGACTAGTATCGTCTGTTTGAAACCTTTGGTGGTAATAGTACATATTTGGGACACAGCATGGCATACTGGAAATGACATTTGTGCTTCGCCAGAAATTGGAGAAGCAGCTCATTGCCCCAAAATTGAAGTTTCATTATGTAAACTGTGACACCTCTGTTACATGGAATATTATATATTGTCTAAAATGATGATGATCAAAATTGCAAAATAAGATGAACATCTGTTCAGTCTGTTAAATAGAAAAAAATACAGGATACCAAATCATATGAGGAATATGAACTTAATTTTGAAAGCAAAATGCCTGTGTGGCAAAAGCCTGCAACCACTGCACCAAAATGCTGAGATAATGAGATTAGGGGGATTTTGCTCTCTGCATTTGTTAATGTGGTTATATTACTTCATAATAAAATTAATTACAAAGATAGACTTAAGAGAGATCAATCTGGATCCCAGTTGCCATTCTACCATGAACCAGCAAGCTGGGCAAGCTGCTTGAAGGTGGAGATGGTGTCCTCAGGGTGTTGTAAATTGTGTACTCCACGTATTGTTGACAGTTAAATGAGGTATTATTCTAAGGCCCTCTGTGCAATAGCCAGTGTGGTTGTTCCTACCCTTATCAGCGTCCCCTTCACTGGTGGCACTAGCTTCACCCAAGACACACCCATTGGTGTGTATTGTCTGGTTTCTATTTTGTCCTGCTGTAGCCTAACTCTGATCTCAGTAAATACTTCGGCCCTTTTGGAACTTCTGTTTTAGCAGTGACAACTGACGGTTATTTTAGAGAAGTGATTGATGAGTAAGAATGCTTGGTCTTATGTGACAAGAGGGGAAATTTAAAGAACTGGACTTCCTAATGGTCCTTGAATTTCAGCTATTCAAATACATGTGTTTGATTAACAGAAATAGACTTGTTATTTTGAAGACCTCCTTGTTAATTTCCCTTCTCTAGTGGGAAGAAACTTGTTTGCTAAACAGGTTGGTGATTTTCTTGGCTCTGCCAAATTCTTCTAAGAGAAAGGTACAAATCATGTGTAAGAGAATAATTCAAGGCAGACATGGTGGCTCATGCCTGTAATCCCAGCACTTTGAGAGACTGAGATGGGAGGATCACTTAATCCCAGGAGTTCAAGATCAGCCTTGAGCAATATAAGGAGACCTCATTTCTACAAAAAATCAAAAAAATTTGCCAAGTATGGTGGCTCGTGCCTTTAGTCCCAGTTACTCAGGAGGCTGAGGCAGAAGGAAGATCACCTGAGCCCAGGAGGTCAACGCTGTTATGAGCTATGATCATGCTGCTGTACTGCAGCCTGGGTGACAGAGACTCTGACTCCAAAACAAACAAACAAACAAACAAACAAACAACAACAACAAAAATTCAGCCAGGATTCCCAAGGACTGTGCGTGAGCCCCAAGATATATATTGAGCTTTCAAGATAGTGATGATATGAGTTGATTTTGTCAGTGGTTGGTATAAGCAAAACCAGAGATGTCCTGTGAGACTCTGATGTCCAACTTATTTTAGGGTAAATTTACTCAGGGGACAGGAAGAGAAAAATTCAATTCCTAACAGTAACAGCCAGCTATAGATTATCCAAACGCCCTGGGTTTAGGAAACATCCTTGGTGAAGGTTAAAAAAAAGATGCCTGTAATCACACGGGCTCAAGTCATCCCACCTACTTGGCTCAGACTCAGCATATTGAGATCTCTTAGGCCCTTAGGCCTCCAGCCTTTTAAAGCAGGAGTGCATTCTTGGGCTACTGAGGGCTCAAGTCCACTCTGCACACTCAGTTCATGTCCTGTCCAGACGGCAGACTTTTCTTCGGCCTCCAGCTAGCCAGGACAAGTCACTGCAATGCTGAACCTGCGTTTTGCTATGAGATGGGGGGTTTAAGCTCTAAGGGCCCTTCTAACTCAGAAGTCCAAAGATTTGGAAGTTCTTTGGGTACTTTTTTAGAGCATCAGCATCTTGAGAGACACAAGTAATGAAGCCATAGGATGCCAACTGTAAATTATTGTCCCTTAAGGTTCAAGGCTCTGAGTCAGACCTCTTGTCTTATAAGGACGGGTTGATGGGATCAGCATCTTTCTGCTCAAGGCCACAGTTCCTCCTGGCCCTACGTGGGCCAGAAACGGCATGAAGCAAACTAGAGTGCAGTGATAGGAGCTTCCTTGCTGGTAAAATGGATTGTTCAAGAAAGGGAAGAGAGCAAGGCAAAGAAATAAAAGTCATAAAGATTGGATAGGAAGAAGCAAAGCTGTCTTTATTCATAGGCAATATGACAGTTTATGTAGACAAATTCTAACAAATGTACAAAACAACTGCTAGAAAATCCTCAAGAGTGAATTTAGCAAAGTCGCAGGCAATAGGCAAAACTTCACTGCATTTCTGCATATTAGCAGCTAATAGCTAGAAAATCAAGTTAAAGAAACAATTCTATGTACAATAGCAACATAAAAGCATAAAATACCTAGGAATAAATTGAATGCAACCCAGTCCATCGGTGCTCTCCCTAGAGGCGCTTCTGTAATGGACTCTAACAGGCTCGGACAGTGTCCCAGGATGTAGACTTTGTTTCTGTATCCCTATCTTTTTTCGAAGGGAAAAAGTTATATCACTTTGTCATAATTGTTGTTTGTGTTCATCATCAAGACTTGGCTTATAATGTTAATTTATAGTCAACAAGCAACACTCTTGTGACCCTTTCATAGTTTACCTGATACCAAGCATGTTATCTCTGAATGTTGGGTGTAGGGTGTAGGCCTGATGGGGCCCAGCTAAACCTCAGGTTTAAGGTGCTCACTCACAAAGTTGTGATTTTTCTTTATTCTTTGTTCCTACTTCTCTTTAGGGTGTGATGAGGCATTTAATCCATCAGACACTGGAGGATCTATGTAATGAATTTTTACATACCCCAGTCATTTTAATGTAATCGTCCTTCTTTTAAAAGGCTTCGTTAAGTCTATTGTTAGGATTGTAAAACTACCTAAGAGAGACAGGAGGGCTTTGCCCATTTCAGAATTCAGACAGTTTTGTTAATTGCACTGCTTTAGGTGAATGGTAATTAAATGGGTTGGAGAATACATAGTATTTATAGTAACATGGGCGTGTCACATATTTATAGTAAGTACTGCACAGTCTATTTGATAACATTCTTTTGGGGGGAGAAGGTCATGACTGTTAAAAGTAACTGCAACAACGGTTTTTGGCAGGATCTTCGAATCTAGCTGTGACTGTTCACAGTTCCAGGTAACCCTGTGTTAAAGAAGTACTAAACACGTTGAGCTCTTTTGCAAGGCACCTATACTTGCCCAGTTTTAAATATGCTTTTAACATTTCAAATTTAAAATATTTTGGTTAAACTTGTTTGCCAATGTCAGTTGGAGTCTTTGGAGTATTACACCAAGTTTTGTTTAATTTTAATGAGATGATGGGAGAGTAACTATTACGTGGTTCTTAAATTTGGTAAAAAATTCAGTTTTAGTATCTTAGTCCTAAAGTGCTCTAATATGGCAGGTTTGTTGAGCATGTAAGAGAGAAGCCAACCATCAGATGTTGAGGATCTGGATATCAACTAAACACTGTTGGGAGGCCTTTGAGGATCAGATGAAGGTTGGGAATCCTCCACCTAGACATTAGCATATACACACAACACAGACACAAGGTGCTGTCTCAGGGGGTCTCAGGGCCTGAGGGCTTAGTCAGTAAATCCTTTATCTAAAAGCAGAGTGTACAAATAGCACCTTCTGTTTTGCATACCCCACCCCCTGCCTAGTCTGTCCCATGCCTATATCTACATGTCTACAAATCTACTTTTATGTATACCCTCTCTCCATAGGATTATTTTATTTTATTTTATTTTTTGAGTCAAAGTCTCACTCCGTGGCCCAGGCTGGAGTGCAGTGGTACGCTCATGGCTACCACAGCCTTGACCTCCTGGGCTCAGGTGATCTTTCTGTCTCAGCCTCCCAAAGTGCTAGGATTACAGGCATGAGCCACCCTGCCCGGCCTTCAAGCCACTCTTCTCCCACTGACACTCTGCCCCTCTAAGATGTGTCCTGCAGATCTCCATCTGCCAGCCAGCAGTGGCTGGGCCTCTAACAGGTCTGTGCATAAGCTGTGAGTTCTGCTGAACTGGGTAGCCTCATTTCTGTGGCGGCCTGTACTTGTGTTCATTGAGCAGCTTCTCCATGCACTCTGCCTGGCTTCACTGAGTCAGTAGTCCCGCAGGTGTACTTTGGAAACTCCCTTGGCAGAGGTGTGGAGCGAAGGACCAGGAGAACACTACGAAGGACAGGTCCCTGCCGATATGTGTGGGCAGTCTCACCTTCTGGTGCTGGTTGGTTGAAGGCCAGTGGCTCCGCTTTGCTCACAGGGCACGCAGACTATGCTCTGTTCCCTCCACGCCCTATAATGAGCCAGGCCTGGGGAGGCCTCACAAGTCTGCTGAAGGAATCACGCGTGTGTCCGTGGCATGTCTGTTTCGGTGTTTCCTAGATTCCTGCAGCTGGAGATGATCTTTAAGTTGGTCTCCTCCAGCTCCTCAGAGGCAGCTGAGCAAGCTCAAGTCAGGGAGGCTCCATGACTTGTCCACGGTCAGCCAGCAGTCACCTCCGCTGCTCAGCTGTGTTTTCTGATTCCCATTCTGCAGTCTCTTCTTGCTTAACCTCCAGTGGTCAGTTTGTGCTGCTTCTTGTCCCTTCTTTCGTCTCTGTGCCTACTGGTGTCTGTTTTGTGCTTACTGGACAGGCTGAGCTCTTACCAGGAAAGGCCCTGCCTCTCTGCCTTCAGCTGTCTACTCCACCGTCATGAGCCTTTAGTACCTGCTTCCTAATTGCCTTGCATTTGGAATAGTCCTGGGTACATCTCAGGTTCTTCCACGTTCCAGTTAGATTTCACTACCCACCCATGAGATGGGTTGAGCAGGTCTTTTTCTCACCTACCAGCTGAGAAATCAGACCCAGAGAGAGCAGCAGTTGCCCAGGACTGCCCTGCTGGGAAGTGACGCATTTGACGCCAGAATCTGGTTCTCCTCTGTCAGAGGGTGGTGGGGAATTGAAACTGTTTAAACTATCTCACTTGAGGCTCTGGAGTCTTGCCTCCCTTGTGTAAATGAAAAAATAGGATTTCATATTTTCCAACCATTTTCCATTCAGTAGCACATTTCCGGAAGTATGTTCCCAGCACTCTGGTCCCAAGAGATGCTTTGTGAAAAAGGATTGTGTGGCCTGATGCGCTGGGAAAAGCTACTTGTTCTGTCCCCTCTTGGGAATTCCCAATGCACATTCGCATTTCAAGGCTCTGAGAAGGCCTGCTGCAAAGACTGTTTAATGTATCTTTTTCTTAATTGGGTAAAATACACAAGACAATAAAAACTGCCTATTAACCATTCTGAAGTGTACAGTTCAGTTGTATTAAATATATTCACATTGCTGTGCAGCCATTCTCCTTAGCTTTTCATCTTGCAAAACTGAAAATCTATACCCCTTATAAACAACTACCGTTTCTGCCACCCTTAGCTCCTGGCAGCTGCCATGCTACCTCTTGTCTCCATGACCTTGACTATGTAGGTGTCTCCTCTAAGTAGGTCATACAGTATTTGTCCTTCTGCAACTGACTTATTTCATTTAGCATCATGTTCTCTAGGCTAATCCATGTTGCAGCACGTGTCTGTTTCCTTCCTAAAAGGCTGAGGAATATTCCACTGTATGCATAGACCACATTTGATCACCCATCTTCCGTCAACACTTGAGACGCCTCCATGTTGGCTACTCTGAACAGTGTTGCTATGAACATAGGTGTACAGATGTCTCTTGGAGACCGTGTTTTCAATTACTGGAGTATATACCCAGAAGTAGAATTGTTGGATCCTGTGGGTTTTTTTATTTTTAATGTTTTGAGAAGCCGCCATTGCTTAACATATTTTTATACTCAAGTTTTATTTGATCACAAAATTCTTTTTCCACGTGATACCTTCGGGTATCCCATAAAATATGGATTTTCAGAAAACACTTTGGCAGATCCTAAACTCAGTAAGGAATTTCTGCTTGCTGCAAGGGGCCATGAACCTCAATATACTGGCTGGGAAGTTCAGCCATGAAATGCCCAGCCCAAAGTCAGGTGCACGGTCCTAGGAACTGCAGGAGAGGAGGATGCTCACAGCGTAGGCAGCCAGCCTTAGCAAGAGTTCCTCAGCTCAGGACTGACCTGTCCACTTGGCCTGAAGTGGAGGGCCGTTGTGGTGCTGAAGCTATTTAGGTCTGCACTGGAGAGACATCTTTACTAGCCAGGCGAGCGAGGAGGATGAGTCCCCGCCCCGCCTCCACACACACAGTAAGGGGCCCTGCCTGGGAGAGCTTTGTGATGGGAAGCATTAGATGTCAGAACCACTGTGTACTCCATCTTCCCCAAAGAAGAAAGAATGCCACCTCATCAAATCTAAATGGGCTCCCTTGCAGGGCTTGTTGTGTTGACTCTATCTAATTGGTCCTTAATGTGGCTCTTAAATATTGGAGGGGTTATTGTAAACACTATAACTGTGTGGGCAGGTAACAACTCCAGCTGAGTCAATTTGTCTTTCACAGATGGAAGGGGTGTTATGGGCCAAAGGCAGTAAACTGAGGACAGAAAGAAAATTTCTTTCTACCCCAAAAAGTTGCAGTGTGTTTCAGATGTCACTGTGGTTGGCCTTTTGCCAGGACCAGCTCAGGAAGCCCCAACCACTGATGACCAAAAACCCTGAGTCGTCTCTCCACACAACTGGCATAACAGTCAGCATGGCCTGATAGCTCTAGGAGCACTGGGAAAAGAGGGACCGGCCAGGTCACTCTAGCTACTGTCGCTTTATTAAGCTAGTTGGGACGTTAACTCTAGAGTGGTCACAGAGCCCAAAGAGGCTTCAAACCAGCCTGCAGTGAGGCCATAAGAACACCCAGTCTACTTGACCTGGAACAGAAAAGGATAACACCTCCCCCCCCCCCCCCCCCCGTTGTGGGTGAGAATTCCTAACCACGCTGAGATCTTTGAATGAAAATTGCCCGATGCATGAACTGCTGCTATTCAGTGAGACTTAACTGTTTTGTAAATGTGTTAGAGCTTCTTCTCTCTGACTCCCTTGAACTTTCCATGAGTTCAGATCCCACCTCTCTCTGGGTCACCTTGCCCCAGGGCCTCTGTGTCCCCAGGGCCTCAGTTCTGTTTGGGGCCCTGAGATGAACTGAGAGAGAGATCAGATGGGGCTCTGGGAATTCCCCATGGCAGCTTCCCCTCCCAGGCCTCAGTTTTCCCATTTCTGCATGTCCCTTTCCGAGATCCCTTTCAGCTCGACAGGTCTGTGGTTTTTAGCAGAGATCAAACAGAAGAGAACTCAACGTCTAATTACAAGTGTTTATTGAGTCGCCAATGTGAGCTAGGCACTGTTCTGGAAACGTGGGATGAATCAGGGAACAAGGCCGCTTATTCCAGTAGAGGGAAGAGAGAGGAGACAACAGGCAGCAGACATGAATACATAAGTAGTCATGTATGTTCAGAAGGGGACGTCCAACACCACTCAAAGCGGCATGGGATGGAGAACGGGAGTGCAGACAGGAGCGCACTTTCCAAGGTGCATCAGAGAGGGCCTTTTCTATTTTAAGAGCTGTTAGAAAACCAATCCGTCATAAAGGGGGTGGGGCTGTAAACCTCTCCTTTGGAGATTTTTAGGAAAAGAAATCTATGTTTTTAGATTTAGGGATATTCTTGTTTGGACGTAGAGGGGTTAACCAGATGATCCTTTTGAAAGCTTTCTTTTTAAATGATTTAGTGGTTTGTGTGGGTGTAGCTCCAGAATATGTGTGTGTTCACAAATTTTAACATACACACACACACACACACACATATGGATGCACACACAATTCTGCTGAAGGTGCAGAAGCAGCCAGGGGTGGGAGGCCCAGCTACGGGCACACCTCCATGCCAACCTTACCCGGCCAACTGTTGTGCCATCATCCTAGTGCCCTCCCATTCTGCCATGTCACAAGGGAAGAAATGGAAATGCGGAAATGCTTGTGAGTCACCAGCTGCAGAGGTGGATAAAGAGAACCGGTGGAGGCCCTCTGGCCCTCTAGCCGTCTATCACGCCTCTTGCGTTCCTTTGTCAAGGAGACTGGCAGCTCAGCTGTTTTCATTCCCTCTCCCCCTCGCCTGTGACCACTTCCACCTCCACATTTGTATTATTAACTAGTAGTAAAATGGACAGAATACTTGCTCTGACCCTTGTGTGTCTAGACCCCCACTGTCCAGTGTCAAAATAATATGAGAGTCAAAGGAATGCAGCATGATGGTCATTTCAGAACAGCATGTCTCAACTCATCTTCCTCAGTGCCAGAGTCAGGAGGTGGGATCTCCAGCAGCTTCCTGAAGTCCCTCTTTCTTCCTCCTACTTACTTCACATTCTGTAGCCCCAGCAAACCCCAGACTTGTCCCAGCCACCGCCTACCTGTTCCCCCCCCGCACTTCCCTCCTGATTCTGCATCACAAGCTGACTCCCAAACAGGTCAGGATCACGGACTTCCCAGAAAGGTGGGTGAAGGGAAGAACCAGGAGGCCAGAATTCATAGCAGCAGCTAGGAGGAGAAAGCCTGGGAAGATGTGTGGTCAGTGTCCGTTCCTCACACCTCTGTGTCTTGGTGCTGTCCTGGGCATTCTTCTGTGATGCCTCATATAATATAATCCTCACAATAGTCCTGTGTGATGGTACTGAGATCTTCATTTTACTGATGAAGAAACCAAAGTTAGAGAAGTTTAGTGACCTGCCTGGCATCGCATGATGCAGAGAATGCTAGGATTTGAGCATCAGAAAGTTAAACCTAGTGCCCAGGAAGCGTTCACGTCTGTCTAGTTAGGAAAACTGTACTTTTCACCTACATGATGCTGCCTCTACATAATTCAAACTCCAGACTCAATGTTATTTCATTGCCAAATTATCAGACGAATTCTTTGGTGTTTATATCAAGGCAGTTAAAACTGTTTCTAGCTAAGATCTAGAAAGCACAGTAGCTGGAAAAAAGCATGTCCTCCCGAAGGCTTGGGTGGGGAAGCTCTGTCTTGCTTGAGCATGGAGAGCTGTCTGGGCCTCTCTGCCTGCAGTTCAGAGAGGTCCCAGCAAGCCCCGCGGACCTCTGCTCCCATGTGTCCGAGGTGACAGCTTTCTGACTCTTCAGTCTGTGGCAAATTTTACCACCAGTGGGAATGCTAATGGGAGGCCTGGCCATCTGAGGACATGCCTGCAAGGCACCGAGGGGAGTTCAGGGGAGCTTTTAGAAACCCTGGACATTTGAAGCAGCCCTTTGCCACAAGTATAAAATGAAGATGCCTTCTAATGAATGCACTGGCTCAGTGTATGAACCTGTGAACATGACACAGATAAGAACCCTAGAGGTGAGGCTCTACAAGAGTGTATTTTGAGACTGCATGGTGATACCTTGACTGAAAGGTCATGTTAATTTGGGCAGGGAGTGGTGGAAGGGAAAGGGTCCAGCGTGGAAGAAGGAACAAAAGACCAGAGAAGGAAAATGACTAAACCCAAACCTAAGCAGATGGAAGAGATTCAGAGTAGGGAGTGGGCTCAATAAGGAAAACCAGTGAGAAAAGCATGCAGATGAGGCCAACTGGAGCAGGTCTGTATGCGGACTGAAACGAGGAGCACAAGACAGATCGAAAGACAGAAGTTGAGGCACTGTGGGCAGCCATCAGTGCAGACGAGGTACAATACAGGCAGGCTTCTCTGCTTTTCTTCTCATTGACGATGGTGGTGTCAAGACTTCCCTAAATGTCAACAGAAAGTGAAGCCCAGTGTGAGAGAATGTTTACTGTGGTCTCTCTTCCACATCCTGAGATTGGGTTTGTTGCCTTAGAAGGAAAACTTACATCATCCCAGCTACCCCTCACTAAATTGTGAAGACCAGGGCAAAGGGACAGGAGCTTAAAATAGATCCTATGCCAGTGGCCCACCCAGTGATGTCATCACAGTTGAGTCATTATCAAGAGCATTCACGTCTTACCATGGATGTTTCTCAACTTTCCAGAGTTTGCACTGAAGATTTTTCAGAGATCTTGCTCCCCCGGGGGAGTATACCAACTTTGATCCTTTTCCAGGGAGAGTACTGTGCTTTTCAGACTCCTTTCCTGGTACGAAGGGTTACTTGACTCCTGAGTGTTCTGTATTCACAATTGACCACTTTATGTACTTCTTGCCCTCAGTTCCTAAAGCATGGTAATATGATGAACTAATTAAAAATAGCATTCTAATGAAATTGTTGAGCGTGTTGTTATAATGTAAGTCAACTGCAAATGGGAAGTTCTTTTCTCAGGAAGTTTGATAAGCTGAAAGTCAGCTTGAGTGTTTATAAGTATTCGGTGAGAAGTTTTTGTTCTTCCTCATGTTTTCCTTTTCAGAATTACCAGTTACTTTGGGCTTCCCACCCAGACACATATTTTAACACTTGTAGCAGTTCGCTGAGGCCTGTTGTGTTAGCATGACACAAGAGTTTGGATCAAACGTTTACCAGCAGAGAGGCAAGTGTGTGGAGTCCTGAAGGAAAACAGAGCAAGCCTTTCTCATTCAGACGCTGAACATTGCAAGAGTAAGGACGAGGGGTGGTTCTCATCTGTTCGGTCCTGCCCTTAGCTTCTCAACATGTGAAACGCTCTTATTCTTTAAAAAAGGAGGGAAAGGTATATGTTTTTTTTCTTTACTTTTTCTCCTCACTGGCAGACCCCCAGAGTTCCAGTGCTTGAGGTGGCCCAGACATATTTTGCCTAGTCTAGTGTCTTTAAACATTTTGAGCCAGCATTTAAAAGTCAGGATGTGTCACTTTTTTTTAAACTCCAGATTTATGGCTTCTCTTTAAAAACAGGATGATCCAGCAGCACTGAGCCAATGTCACTTCTCGGCAGCCATTGCTGGGGTGGCACCGCATAGTGACCGCCCTTGCAGGTGGTCTCCAAGCCCTCTGCCTGGCTCCTGTGCATCCCCATACCTGTAGTCCACAGCCACAGTGTTTGGTGCCATCCATAGTCACATGTGCACTGTGGATTTGTATAAAATTGACAAGAGTTTTTCTGTGCCCGTCTGGTCATGTGGACCGAGACAGAGTGGGCTGCGTAAGTCCTCTGACTCCAGCTGCCTCCACTCACGTGTGACCTGCCCTGAGGCTTTTGGCTTGCACCTGCTACTCACGCCCTCACACCTCATGCTCACTCGGCTTCTGTCTTCCTTCCACTGCCCTGTTCCACTGAGACAGCCATGTGCCACATTCGAGAATGCTCTTGGTGTTTGGTAAGGCCCCTCCTGGTGCTCACCCTCCTCTCCCTCCCAGAGGTTGCTGGTGGGGTGACCAGGGCTCCCGCTCAGCGGCATCTGCCAGCATCCATGGCTCACTGTCCTCTGAATTTCTTCCACTTCTAGCTCCTCTCTCAGTCTCCTTTGCAGCCTCAATCCTTGCTGTTTTTTTTCAATTATTATTTTTTCTTCAATATTTAAACGTTACATGAACATATAGATTATTTTTTAAATTCATTTTAAAACACAGAGATATGTAAAGATAAAGTCTTTTTTTAAAACCATTTTTCTTCTAGATCCCTTTCCAGAGTGAACCGGGGTTAACCCCGGATAGGTCACCTTTCCTGACCCTTTTCCACGTAATCTGGTTTGTTCGTTGATGTTTAACATAAGTAGGACCATTTTATAGCTACTGATCTTTAACAAGAGAGGAGACCCTCTCAGATTGCTTAAACCCATTTTATGATCTGCCAGCTACTTAAATGTTGGTGTTTCCCAGCATAGCATTTGGAACAATTACAGTACTTATCACATTATTGTTTTTGTGACTACGTTTCTATTTTCCCTAAGACTGAGCTGGTAGAGACAATGTCTCTTCATATTCTTCTATAAATACATTTCAGTGAATGAATGAATGAATGTTGGTATTTTTGCCCATTCAGTTAGATCATTCTAACTTATATTACGCAGAAATATTAAATTATATCATAATGTAAATTCAAACTTAACTATCTCAAGCTCTGTAGTAAACATATTAGTATAATTATTATACAGTATAGTTAAGCTATCTCTCAGATCATTTCCTAACAGCAATATATTAATTTTGTTTTCTGCATGAAGATCACGCTACTATTCAAGAGAGAATTCTGTACCCCACTTGTTTTGGTTGAGAGAAGTGTTGCTGGCTGGTTGTTTTTGCTTTGTATATTTTCAGCATGTGTGTGTGCTTTGGCATCTTGCCAAGGCAGATAGTATTTTGTATGCAATTCATTCCACATAAAAGTATCATTTGTCTTTAAAGGGACTGTAAATGCATAATGGTTGTATAAAGAGAATTGCCTTAATACAGCATCTCTTTAGTAGGAGAGCCGTCGAGGCTTATGAAGTGAGCCTTGTCAGATACAATTTGAGCTCTCTTGCAGAGGTTCCTATTCAGCATCATGCTGCTGCTAATAGCCCTAATTTAAGGAGAAACCAATGAAAACATGTATCATCTGATAGCTGTGGGATGCCATCCAAGCTTGTGTCATGATCCGTAATGTTCCTGGGTTTGTGGGGTAAGGAGACAAACAGTTGGGTATTTGGAATTTATTCTTGAGCCGTTTGTGTTGGAGCAGATGAGTTTCTTACTCTTGAGATGGAATGAGACTTTTAAATACTTGTAATAACTCTTGTCACCAGATGCTCTGCAGGAGACACTAAGGGTGAGTGTTTGAGAATAATATTCTTAAAATTTATTTGGGTATGCTTTTTTTTTAAGTTGGGGAGATGAGACTAATCTGAGATCAGTAGTGAGCTGAAATCAGTTGGTCACTAACAGTCCATATCAATACGTGAACCCTCCTTGCACAAATCTGAGAAATGTGTAAACAAACACAAGCTAGACAGAAAGAAAAAGGATGCTACATAAATGCCCGTGTCTGTACAACTGACTTTCGACCTGAGTGGTTAATCCAGGAGCTAAAAAGCCCTATTGGACGGCAGCTCCAGTGCTGTGTTGTAAAGACAGTTTACGAGAAGTAAGGATATTCTATTTCAGGGACTGTCATAAAATAACAATCCAAGAATTCGTTGTAGACTTAAAGTGATTGCATATTAAAAAAGAAGAAATTAGTGCTGCAATAATAGTTCGAATGACTTCAACAAGGAACAGCACATAAATAAAATGATTTTTCCCATATGGATCCCTTGCATTTGTGGGTATACTATAGTTTACTGGAGTTTATTTAAAAGTTGGAATAACAGTTCAGATGACTTCAGCAAGGAACAGAACATAAATCAAATGACTTTGCCCATATGGATCCCTTGCAGGTGCAGGTGTTCTAGAGTTCACAGACTCCTTTGGGGGAATGTTTCCTTTTCTCTACACTAAATTCTAATGAAAATTACAAGCCTTTTGATACTGAATCTCCAGGATGGCAGGTGGCAACCTGCCTGGATACAGGAGATGAAGGAAAGTGAGGAGAGGACACACATCTCAGATTGTAAAGGGCACTAAAGGGGCAGTATGGGGGAGAGGTGACTGAACCCAGCGGCTGAAGAAGTAAATGAAGGGGGGAAGCTGATGGACTGGAGGGAAGAGGTGAAGGGGGAAGGTGATGGACTGGAGGGAAGAAGTAAGGAGGAAAGCTGATGGACTGACCAGAGGGAAGAGGTGAAGGGGGAAGGTGATGGACTGGAGGGCAGGCCTAAATGACTGGGAAACTCAAGGGTCAAATGATGCCTATAAGTCAGTAGCTGCCACTATTTTACAATTTAGAGAAATAGCCATGTGACAGCATGGATCATGTTCTGAGTTGTTTATTTGCAGTTTGTTGAATTTTACATCCCTCAGGAAATAGCTGTGGCTCAGACGCAGACAGCTCTGGGTAGATGAGGCACATGACCACAGCCTAGGAGAGAACTTGTCAGCGGTGACCGCAGCAAGGCCAAACATCAGGTGCTGTCACGTTACCCGGGTGGAACTGGGCCCTTGAGGCAGGCTGTGGGTGTCCGGCAGCAAACTCGACTGGGCTGGCCAAGCCTCTCATAGATCAGTGAGACTGGCATCAAACTAGTGTGATTACAAATGATCACTAACCCTGAAAACACAAAGCAGTGCTCATGCCAGTAGGATTGCCTTCACTAATAAGTGTGCCTTTCTTAAAAGACTATTTGTAACATTAAGCCCATAATCGGCTTGGTCAGATCAAGCCAGCCACCTTTATGCCTGAGATGCTTGGGCTGCTTTGTTTGTTAGGTGGTGCTGCTGCTGTCCTGGACTGATGTTACACCCAGGCATCACAGGATGGAAGCAGTAGATGTGTGTGTTCTCTCACCGCAGTCCATCTCTGTTTCTCTTGGCCCTCTATCTTGCCATCTCTGTGCAGGATCATCTGGGGAAAAATGCAAGACCAAAACGTATAGCTCATTCTTGGCTTGGTGAGCTCATGTGTCATCTTGACATGGCGTGAGATAAATGTCAGCAAATATCTGTAGTTCAGATAAACGGCATCCAGAGCAGGAGGACCATCAGTCATCAGGTCGTCTGTGTTCCCTTTGCCATTGTAACAGTTGGCTAGTTCTTCGGGGCACGTGTGTATAGATGCAGTGCTTGTTGGCCCTAACTCCCACTTTCATAGGCTGGCCAGGATCTCAGCCAGGCACTGTTGTAAGCAGACAGTGCCCCAGTGGAGGAATCACGCTGCTCTTGTTGGAATCCAAAGAGAGGCACTTTGTCATTTGTATTTTCTCCTGGATTGAAAACAAAAATTACCAGAAACCATTAGTTATTAATACAACTGTCCACTTTTGAATGCTACCCAGTATTAAGAAAAGCAAAGTGTCTTTGCCAGATAACTTGAGGTCTTTGTGTGTGGAGCTAACAGATGGAGTCCCTTGATGGTGAATGCACTTGGATGATACATGGTGAATGAGAGTGTCCTTGGGCTATGGGGGTCGGCTAGAAAGTTGACAAGGCTGGGTTCAGAAGGCTATGGACAAAGGAAGTCTAAGTGGTGGAAGAGCACGCATGAAGATTCTCTCTTCAGTCATGATGGCTACCAGGGCTTTTATTGCAACTGCTTTAAAATGGGTGTGCCTTGTGTTCATTTCATTTTGGGCATGTGACAGCAATAACTTGCAGAAAAGAGGACTTCCAGCATAGCAATACTTGAGAAATCAAGGGGAGAGAAATAAGCTTAAATTTTGTCCTGGGAATATTATTACTATTACTCAGGAGTATTGTCTCCATCCAGAGTTTGAGTGGTTGGGATACAAACTTAAAGAATAGGACTTCTCCCAATCACAGAAAATACATGGTTTGCTGGGGTTTCTTGTTTGTTTTTTAACTCTAAACAGTAAAGTATAAAGAAAAAATTGAAAAGTATTCAAATTTCATTTATGTTGTCCTTCTAGAAACCTGCACATACACACACAGATAGAAATATATGTGATTGTATGTAACTGGGGTGTGCTATAAAGGTTAGTCTAGAATCTGTTTTGATCACTTAATAAACTGCTTTAGACTCAATGCCATTGAAGAGTGTTTTACATCAAAAATTGCAATGCCTGTGTACAATTCACTTGCATAACTATATCCTACTAATGTATCCATGGTGCCATTCATTCGCCAAATATTTATCTTCAGTCCTGCCATGTAGTTGGCGCTATCCTAAATTCTGGGTACAGCAGCAAATTCCTCTATCAGTGGATATTTAGGTTTCACTGACTTTTCTGCATTATAAGCAACACTGCATTGAACATCCAACACTGCAACATATGTCTTTACATATTTAATTTTCTTTTTAGAGTAAGTTCCTAGGAGGAAAATTGGCTGCTTAAGGGGTTTACACATTTTGATTCACATTTATTGCCTAACCACTTTCTACTAAAAGTGCCACATGATGCCAGTTTTTCAATACTCTCATAATATTATTTTTATTGGCTATCATCTTTGCAAGCATGAGAGATGAAAAGTGATACTCTACTACTTTAACTCTGATTTTTTAGTGTGCTTAGAATGGGAGTTTTAACTACTAGGAAACTGTGACTTCCTGTGATCTATGGAGTACCGTTTTCTTTGAGTCTTAATTTTATTCTTCTCAAAAGGGAAGATTTTTTTTTTAAACTTTCTTCTTCAAGGTCAGGTTAGAATCAATGAGAGGGTTGTCTATTACAGATAATTGAAACCTCACTGAAAGGATATTGTATAAATATTATTGACTTAAATTTAGTTGATTTCAGCATCGTGTTACTATTATTAGAAATTTCAATCTAGTTGTCAGTATGTCTTGGGGAAGATCTATCCTTTGAGTTTAATCTCTGTCATTGCCTTTTGTTTTCAATAGATACCATAGTTTTGAAATTATTTTTTTTTAAAGGCATTTAAGAGGTACCTAAAAAAATTTATATTAAGGTAAATGCTTGGAAATATATTGTCTTCATTTAGCTTATCGCTGGGCTATGTATCATTTACATTTTTTAAAATACAGTTTCTTTTCTGGCCACAAGTGAAATTCAGTAGTAGCAGAATAAGTATGGCATGCCTGCTCCCCAAGTGTCCATCGCCTTGGTCTCTGCTCCCACCTTCGCAGGAATGATAACAGTGCCTACCTTGTGAAGCTGAGATTCTGTGAGATGCAGCATGTCCCACACTGCCTAGCACTTAGCATAATAAATATTATATTTAATAGTAAAGGAAATATTCACTAAATTAGGAGCCCTCCAAGAAAAGACTGTAATTCCTTTCCTGAATTCTACCACTCAAAGATGACCAGTGTCTCTGATCTTAGGAGTATTTTGTTCTAGTATTTTTTCTTCTCGATGTATATTTTGCAAAAGTCAGACCATACTAAACCACACTAAACCATAGCATTTTGAATCTCGGCAAATGTGTGTACTTAATAATTCAACAGTGAGAGGAAATGATTACCCTGATTTATTTTTTATACTGGCTTAATGGAGACTTTTGTTTGTGTTGATATTTATTTGTGATAAAATTTTACGAGATTAGAATGAAGATTAAGTGCAATCGGAAGACACTTTGGACAATTAAAACCATAAACATTTTGGTCCTCCTAATCCATTGTTCGAATCTGCTACTTCTTCAATCACAAGTGATGTGACTGGTTCCTCTGCTATTTGGAAAGATGCTTAGGCTGTTTCCGGAATGCAGGAGCCTGCAGCTGTAGCCATTTTGCACTGCTTCGGCTCCTGGGGGACACAGGGCCCTTGCAGTGGTGAATGTGGACTGCCTGACAGGTGCTGCTGGGAGCCTTCTGGGTCTTGTCCAGTGTGGAGGAGCTGAACTTCATTAGATACTTGTGTTACCAAATAGTGTCAAAATCACATTGTTGTTTATTGAATTTATTTTAAGGGAAACTAACTCTTCAAAGAAACCTACTGGAAAATCTCTTGAAACACACACACACACACACAAACGCACACATGCGCGCACACGCATTCACCCACATGCACACACACACAAAACTATGAATTCAACTTACCTGTCTGGCCTGTGTGAGACTGTCCAGGAATTCATCTTCCATGTCTTCTGAAAGTTGGGCCCTCATATCTGCTGTACACTCATGCTTGTATGTTCAACAGTCAAATCCTCCCTCGCACTTCTGCCTCCATACAGCAGATCTCTCATGTGAGCTCATTATAGTTGAAAAAGTCGTTTTTATTTCATTGCCATCTTCTACTTTTTTGTTATAGAAGAAGTATGTTGTTTCAAAGGCTCAAACCAAATTGATATTTTAAAAATACCTATTGTATTTAGCATTAATCCTTGAAAATATTCTCATCCCTGAGTGAAATTCATAATTTAAGTTTATATTTCTCTAATTTAATACTACACTGTATATTTTTTATACACTATATATACAGTAGTATATATATATAGTGTGTGTGTGTGTGTGTGTGTGTGTGCATAAATATACACAATAGCCATCAGAGCCGTTGCTGTATTACCCTTGTTGTCCTGAATGTCCTCAAATGTCTTCCTTTCAATATTTCCTTTATCATCGGTTAAAGAAAAAGGGAACTGGGAGCCAGATCAGGTGAGTAGGGAGGGTATTCCAATACAGTTATTTGTACAGTGCTGCCAACATATGTGTATGGTGGCAAGTGTATTAGTTCACGAACCTAATTGTCAGACCCCAACAAACTACAGCTCTGATGGCCATTTCAGAAAAAGGGTCCCAAAATGGCTTTGATGGGTGGACTAGGTGCTGGCATCAGTGCATAACTTCCCTAGGGAAGTACTTCAAAAGTGACTGTTGTGATATTCAGCAATGAGGTATAGAGCACTTTTTCTAAGATGGTTTGCAAACCTAATTGTTGGACCTCATACACAAACACACACACACACACACACACATACTTACAATTTTTTGCATAAACATTTTCCCATTTCAGGTTCTTAATTATTTTCAAACTTTCATGTAAAAGAAAGATCAAATTTTACCTGTATTAAAGTTAGAGCTTTAATTATTTCTTTATTCATTCCTAGGAGAGATAAACTTGCAATGAAAAAAACCTTGTTGTGCATCAGGTTTTTACTTAGTTTTGTTTTTGGTGAGAATCTGGGACCTCGCCAAGGGAAATGGCTTTATCATTCTCTCTGCTTTTGTCTTTAGAATCAAAACTGAAAGTCATAAAACCAAGGCTACTTCCAAGAGTTTACCCAACAACTAGGTTTTGTTTTCCTCCCACCATTTTGAACCACTTTTAAGGTTTTTAATGAGAATAGTGTTGACATGCATTGGTGGGATGGGGCTTTTTCCTTTAGTTTTCCAACTCCTCCAGAGCAAGCATTGTGTTTTCTCTTTACGAGCCAACATAAGTCAAGACATCATGTAACGCCAGGCAGTGAGGCCTCCCGTGCTGGGACTTGATAGGAAATTACCATTTGCTGGTGGGGCTCTCAGAGGGGCCTGCATGCGCTACTTCAGCTCATGTCTTACTGGGACGAATCAGAAGGAAGATCCTTTTCCCTCAGGTTCTTGGCACTTCTGTGCCTTCTGTCTGGCATGGGTGACAGAGCCGTTGGAACTTGGAAGCAGCAGGGTCTCCTCACCCACCCTCAACCCACTTTAAAGTTTCAAGTAATACATCTTGATGACACTGGCATTCACGCAGATTCTCTTACTGCACAGTGAAGATCTCTGTAATAGCTGGCATTTATTGAGTACTTGCAGTGTGCTAGGACCTTGACTGTTTCACTGGCACTTCTCAGAAATCCTGTGATGTAGGCGTTGTCATTATCCCCATTTTGTGAATAGCAAAACTGAGGCTGAGCGAGGTAAAGGAGCTGACTTAAGTCCACAGCTTAATTCCCATATGGCATGGGGTCTGTTGGAGTCCTGAGCCCCAGCTCTGAAACACCTCACTCAGTACCTCTTCTTTCCTCCAAGCAAATTCTGGGAAAGTCATGTTCAAGGCCATAAAAAGTACATGAGCAACACTGGGAGTTCATTTATCAGGATTTGACCTCCATCATTTTGAGAACTCTCTCAAGGTGAGATATACAAATGAGGCTAAGGCAGTATGATGACTCTCTCAGGGTTGCATTTCATCACCTGGGGTCATTGCTCCTGCTGTGTTTTGTAGAGTCCTCCTAAAGTTGTGAGTTCTCTGGCAGTGTGTGTAATATCTTTCTTAGATTGCTCATGTAGTTTGGTAAAATTTCATCTGGGTTGGGTGGGGAAGCTCTTTGAGCTCTTTGAAATTACTAAACTGTAGATACTCACAAATCTAGACAAGGGAAATTGTTTAACAATTATTTAACTTTGAAAACAAATCCAACTTTGTGTTTGGGAAATTACTTGCAATAGAGTTAAGTCCATGATTTTACAACACAATTGCATGTGTAGGTTTAAAATTAGAAGTAAATAGCATAGTAAATGCTCATTTAATCGTTGTTTAATGAATGAATTATATTGTTTATATAATTTTGAGGAGCTAAAAACAGTAAGTGAAGCAATCTCAATGTGTATGTGAGGGTAACAGTCATGTGTAATGTATATGTGACACTTTATAGAGGGCATTCCTCTCTCCATAAAAATATTTTGTGTGTTCATAATGTCTTTTATCTGGAGAACTTTATGCTTTAGACATTCATTAATTCTCAAAATACTGCTCTGAGGCAAGTGAGTGGCACCCCTCATTTGGAGATGAAGGGTCAGCACTTGACACTGTTACGTGTAACTAACTTAAGAGTGGTCGATTGCCGTGGTAGCAGACTTGACCCTGGCCTCATTCTGTGCCAGTGACCTGCTCTTTGACCTTTGAGCCTGTGGCTTCCTACTATCCAGTCCCCACCCCCTTATAAAAAAGGGCGTGTTTCTGATTTAATTGCCCCCTTTGAAAAAAGTGTGATCATTTAGCTGTGTAAGCATATTTGTTTCTAAGTATACAACTCAAGTATTTCTAGCCATTTATCCCCAAACACATTTTTTCTTTACACAGTTCCACAAAGTACACACCAAGCAGATGGTGCATACAGGCACATGGGTTATTTACAGCCAGTACAGTAGACGGAGGCATATGTGCTAAGCCCTCTTATACCCGCTCCATGGGAGCCATTAACACATCCATTTAGATAAAAGAGTCTGGGGTTTTGCCGTGGGCACTTCTGCTGTGCTCCCTGAAGCATCACCATCTGCCCTGCCTCCTCCAGCGGCGCTGGCACCCTCCCTCCTCGCCTTGCGTCACAGCCCTGCTCTTCCCAGTGTCCTCATCCACCTAGAGCCAGAGTTGATGGAAGCCACTGGCTGTCTTTCACTGTGACCACCTCAGCTGTAAGCCCATCAACTTTCACCCACGGATGTAGAAGGCTCTTTGAAAGGGTGCCCTTTCAAGTTCAGTTCCCTTGGGTTCCATATACATGTGAGTACTGTCCACACACTAAGCTGGGTCCTGGGTGCAGAGGGTCCTAAAACATGGTCCCTGCTTCTGCCTTTGTGCTGCAGTTCCTAGGCTGCAGCTTTCCTGTTCACCTGTGATGCCCAGAGAGCCACAGCTGCGGGTCAGTGAGACCTGGTACATCTGATGGACCAAGCGCCAGCCTCCACATTCCCCACTCGCATCAAGGAATTATACGTGTGCCCCTCTTTCTTCTCAAATATTCTCCCTAAGTAAATAATTATTCATTATTCAAAGAGCAGCAATTCAGAAGTGTTGTCTACCCAAAATGTTTTTTTGGTGGTGCCAAGGGCTTTGGAATTACCTAGTCCTGACTTTTCTGCTTATCACCACCCTCCCTCAAAACTTTTTTTAAAAGCATTTTAACTAGAATCTTTTTTTTTTAGTCAGAGTCTTGCTCTGTCACCCAGGCTGGAGCGCAGTGACACAGTCATGGCTATCGCAGCCTTGATCCCCTGAGCGCAGGCCATCCTTCTGCCTCAATCATCCAAGTAGCTGGGACTACAGGTGTGCACCACCATGCCTGACTAATTTTTTAATTTATTATAGAGGTAAATCTCACCATGTTGCCCAGACTGGTCTCGAACCGCTCAGGCGATCCTCTTGCCTCAGTCTCCCAAAGTACAGGGATTATAGGCATGAGCCACCATACCTGACCTTAGAATGTTATTTTTATTTTTATTTTTTTATTTTATTTTATTTTATTTTTGAGTTGGAGTCTCACTCTGTCGCCCAGACTAGAGTGCCGTGGCCGCTCCCGGCCACCGCAGCCTCGACCTGCTGGGCTCCGGCGATCCTTCTGCCTCAGCTTCCAAGTAGCCGGAATTACAGGCATGCGCTACCACGCCTGGCTGATTTTTTTATTTATTGTAGAGATGAGGTCTTGCTGCCCAGGCGGGTCTCGAACCCGCGGGCTCAGGCAATCCAAGAATGTTATTTTTAATAGAATATTGTTGGGTCCTGGAATTGAAAGAGGATTTCACAAAAATCCATTCAGATGACATAGTGTAGGGGTTTTCTTGACCATACAACAGTGACAGATACAATATTTGCATGGGACCTTGTTGTGTTCTGGTTACTACACACACGTCTTCACTTATGCCTCACAGCAGGATTGCTCATTGGACAGAGGAGCTTGTTGCCCCCCATCCCACCAGTGGAGAAACAGACAAGCACTGTCGACGTGGGCTCACCAGACTCAGAACAGTAGGGTGTTGAGCCCCTGGTTGCCTTGGCTTGCCCCATCCTGGCCTTGTGCACATGATTTCTAAAAATTCTCCATAGAAGACACATATGTAACTCTAGCAAATGACATTTTGATTATTCTTCCTAACTGTCATGGCCTCTGAGTGCTGATTTTGTCATTCAGAGGCTCCTCGCCCTCTTACTCCCCTCTTCCAGTCAGTAGGTCCACTCCCTCTGTGTGTCCTCGGCCCCACACGGACCCTGCAGCACCCCCGTCTCTGCATCTCTGTGTCAACTTAGCAACTGCAGCTCATGAGTATACAGCCTCTCCACTTTCCAATTCCAAAGCCCTGGCCCCATTATCGACTGGTTTAACTTCCCTCTTTAAACCAAGCCACACAACCTAGAGGTTCCTACCAGCAGGGGTGAGTCCCTGTTGGGTCAATTGTTCACCCCTGTCCAACCATATGTGGCTGGACAAGCCATGGTCACATGGCTTGCTGCTAGGCTGCGGTTAGAACTCATTCCCAGAGAAGGGGACAGAGCGGGTGGTCACCCCAAAACTTACCCGCAGATGTGCTTGAAGAGACCAGTATACATAAGACCCTGATCTGCTCACAGTCCTCAAACAGGTCTCGCTGTGACCCTGGACTCAGTTAGAATGAGTAGCATAGAAGCCACTTGACTCCTACCTTCCAGTGTTTGCGGTGCTTATGTGTGCAGGTCCAGCCCTTATACTATTTGAACACCCTACCCTCCCATCCCATCAGCTACTACCTGTTATGGCATACTTAAAACCTTTCCTTTTGAATCTAACCTTTGTGGCTTAAGTAAAATTAAAATCTATGTATTTCCTGTAATTCTAGTAACTTCGTAAGTCTAAAGAAATTCACACACAAAATCATACAGTATAAAACAGCATTTCTCTCTCTTGTGGACCTAAAACCGAGGCCTAGAATGAACACTCCTGACTACTGCACATTCAGCAGTGACAGGAGATGGCAGAGGACAGCCACGCCTGCTACATCCATCAGCTGGCGCCAGGCAAGGGCTGCTCCCGTGCCAAACAGCCCCAATTATTCCTTAGCAAACACACTTTTATTCATTGAGGAGCAGGTGCCTGCCAATGTATTATACAATTATATAGTCGATGGAGAACAATGGATGCATTGTAGAAATATTTGTAAAACAAGTAAACAGCAGACAGTGCATAGGACAGGGCCCCCAGCTCTGGCATGAAGGCTGAAGCCATGTGGGATTTCACAGAAGTAAGGGTTCGGAAGGAAAGAAGGCTTCACTCACCTCATCCTGGACCTGCCAGGAGGCATTCATTCCTGGCTCCGCCCACAGGATGGGTTTGGGGGGAGCTCAGGGAGCGAGGTGTAGGCGTGTATGGAAGTGAGTGTGAGTTCACCTAGCACTTGGCTTTTTCACACTCACATTTGCCAGAGGAAAGAAGACTCCATGCGTAGGTTGACTTGGTGCATCCTGAGGTGTTTTAGCTAGAAGGAACATAAACGTACATTTTTCAAGAGGTTACAATTTGGGGCTTCAGGCGACTTGGGATGAAACAGGGCTGAGCTAAAATGTCTCATTTTACAGTTATTTCAGGAGGTGACTATTGAAAGTGTTTTCAGTGATCAGTGAACAGGACCGCAGAATAGGCAGTATTTTTACCAGCCCGACATCAAGAAGGTTCACATACCATGACAGATTGGTTACAATTTCATTCCACCCGGATGGCCCTGGAATACTCTTGGGGAAGACCTTCAGTGAATCAGGGACAGCCAGAGGCCCCCATGCACAGGACCTGAGGCCAGTGGACAAGGAGACCAGCTTTCTACATACCTTCCTCTAGTGTACTCATTTACATTCCCATAGTTTCATTCTATATTCATATAAATCTTTAAACCTTAATATCTAATGATTTATCACAGGCAACTCTGTTATATTATGAACAAGACAGGCTTCAGATTACAAAGCAGTTTTACTAATTTTATTTTGAGTTGGGGTCTCTCTCTGTTGCCCAGGATGGAGTGCAGCGGCATGATCATGGCTCACTACAGTCTTGACCTACTGGGCTCAGGCGATCCTTCCGCCTCAGCCTCCTGAGTAACTGGGACTACTCAGTAGGTGTGTACCCCCACGCCCAGTTAATTTTTTTATTTTTCTTGTAGAGACACAGTCTTGCCATGTTGCCCAGGCTGGTCTTGAACTACTGGGCTTAAGTGATCCTCCTGCATTGGCTTCCCAAAGTGCTGGGGTTATAGGCATGAGCCCCTGCACCCAGTCCAGTTTTACTAAATTTTTATTACTCTCTTTGAGCCATATACCTCTGACCAGAGAACTACTACCTTCAGTGAGCGAACTGCTTCTTTATAAGGCAAAAAGATTAGTCTTGATGGCCTATTTGATGGCAGTTAGAGCTAGAACCTGGGTGTTTCTGAATCATGAAGGGTACATAGCATGATGTCAGCATTTCCCAAACTTCAGACATTTGTGTACCATCTTATGATTTTTGCTGTATCTATGTGCCTGCCTACATTATTTATCTATTTTCCCTTAAACTTTTTATCTGCTAAACTAAATTTCCTTTTTAAAAGAAACATGATACGTCCACCTAAAGTACAAGCCAGTATTATTTGATACAGATACGTTGTACCATTAGCATCAGTAAGAGAAAATAAAAGATACCCTTCCCTGAAGACTCTGAGTCCAAGGCCATGCTCTCCAGTTAAGAGGAAGATTCGTGGTGTCACCGGGAGGGTGTTGGAAACATGCCCGCGTCTGCTCAGACTTCAGTGTTAAAGAAAGCTTGACAAGTATTGGGAAAGAAAGAAGGCTCTCATCTTGTGATTTTATGTCATTAGTGTCACCCATGCCATCTGCTGTGTGCCTCCAACATCACCTGGGCGATGGCTGACAGCTTGCATTGTTCCCTGTGCCACAGTGCACCACGTGGCTCATCTGAGTGCTGAGAAGACGCTTCCTTCACTCGTGCCAGTATGAGGATAAGCACAGATATGGGGGAATTGACAGATCTCTTGGTGGTCACCCACAGAAGGCAGCCATAGTCAGTGGCTGTCAAGCATGGGGGCTCTCGAGCACCTCTTCAGCTTGTGGAAGTAGCATTGGTTTTGTGGAAGCTGAAAGATCGATAAAGCTGTCCCTCCACCACTAAAAGCACAGCATGCATCTGTCTGCTGAGATGGGGGTAAAACCTAACTGGAAAGTCACACTTTCTTTTTTTTTAAAGATCACTTTTGCTACAGGGTATGAGTGTGTACAATGAAAGATTAATATTTAAAAATATTTAAAACTTTAAGAATCTGAGATACTTGCCTTTTCTTTTTGCTTCTTTTAGAAAAAATGAAACATGGACTTCACAAAACTGGATGAACGCTTTTCTTGGTGTGGCCCTATTGAGTTGACATAAAAGACACTGAGACCTTGATTGTGTGGCTCAAGGGAGATAGCCTTTCTTAATGGAATAGGTGCTCCATAAATATTTGATAAGTGCAGCTGTGAACTAACTTTGAAATACTTGCCGAATAAAGTTGTGTCATTTCAAAAGTTGATGGTTGGGGTCTGCAGTGGCCTGTGGCCTCAAGTACTTCGGCATGGGTGTGGCCTGGACCTCAGACACTGTCCTCCATGGTGACGATAGTGAGGCCTTGTACCTGGCATCTTCCTGTGCTCCTATACCCAGTCACTGGCCACTGTGCTTTGTGCCTAGAAAATGGACATCTGTGCACATCCCTGGGGCTCTTTTGCCTCTGCTTGTCCTGGAGTTTAGCAAGGGGAGTGCCCGGAGGTTGAAAGGAGGGAGGCGGGAGGCCAGGATGTTCACTCTTGTGGGCCTTTCCTGCCCGGCATCCCCCTGAGATGGTAGGACCAGCCTTGTGGGCAGTCCACTCCACCACTGTTTCTGTCCAGGTTCAAGCATGGCTCCCTGACCTCACCCTTTCAGGCCCCGGGTATGACAGAGGCTGCCAGACCTACGTCCCTCATGACCAGTCCAGGGGACTGCTCCTGGCCTTGTGGTTTCCCTGAGGCCCTGCCCACTCTCCTATGGAGACCCCTTTGTTCAATTCCCCTCAAGTTGTTGTAACTCGAGGGTGCTACCTGTCTCCTGCTGGTACCGACGGACAGAGGGTGCGTTTGCAGCTTTGCTGTGTGGGTGCCTTTGTAACACCACAAAACTGACTGCTTCCAGAGGGATTGACCTCTGACCTCAATGTGTTCTACACCAGTGTGGATCCCAGACTTGGGAGTGCTTCAGAATCCCTTGCAGTGGTTGTAAAAATGCAGGTTCCAAGACCCTTTCCTTCAACCTACTGACTTGGGTGCACTGAGAGTAGCTCTAAGGTTCTTGCAATTATTAACCCTTTATAGTTCACTTAGATTGGGGGACACAAAGCCCAAATGAACTTTCTTCTATCTGACCATCTTGTGTTCATAGATGAAACATGCTGCACAAGCTTGTAACTCCCGGCACCTGAATGTTGATATTTATAGCAGGAGTCCTCAACCCCCGGGCCGAAGACCAGTACTGGTCTGTGGCCTGTTAAGAACCGGGCCACACAGAGGAGTTGAGTGGCAGGCGAGCGGAGGTCCATCTTCTATTAGGTCAGCAGCCGCATTAGTCTCATAGGAATGCGACCCTATTGTGAACTGCATGTGTGAGGCATCTAGGTTGCCTGCTCTTTATGAGAATCTAATGCCTAATGATCTGAGGTGGAGCTGAGGCAGTGATGCTCCCGCTGGGGAATGGCTCAAGTACAGATTAACATAAGCAGTGAGGTTTGACTGCACAACTTCCCCCCCAACCCTGATCCATGGAAAAATTGTCTTTCATGAAACCAGTCTCTGATGCCAAAAAAGTTGGGACTGCTGGTTTATGTACCCAGCCCTGGTGGCCTTCCAAACAGATAACTAGTTAAAGGGCACTGGATCCTGCTTTTCTTGCCATGTGTTAGTGTGAACTGGGGGTAAGTGATTGGGTAATCGAGAGAAACACCTGCTGGTTATAAATAAGAACTGTATTAAAGCAGTGCAACATAATGAAAAGAAAAGCCCATTTGAGAAAGAGGGGATAATTGCTCTTTTAACTCCTTGTTAACAATAGTGAAGGGCTGATACATTAGCAGGAGTGGGCAGCCTCCCCTGGCTCGTTGGGAAAGTTTTTGAAGAGAAGAGACCATTTTCCATGACCCAGAAGTCGAATCCCTTGCTGACTTGTCATGGGGTTTCTCACCATTGTGTGCTAAGAAAAATCTCCTGTGGACTACCATAACATAGCTCAAGCTACGAAATGTAATTATTTGCATACAGGACACCATCTTCCTGCAAAAAACGTTACAAAGAAGTCCTCTGTGAAACACATTCCTTCAGCGGAGTCTTGGTAAGAGCCCCTGAAGGTTCAGTCGACCCTGACAGCAAGCACACCCAGGAAAGCATCAGCATCTCCCTCTTCAGGGAAAAGTGAAATAGAAGCTCACCACCCGGAATGACACAGATTGGGTCGGGGGTCAGTTGGCGTTGGTGTCCAAATGTAAGGAGTTCAAGTCCCATGTGAACCCAGGGCTCCATTTCTCCTCCTAAGGCTGTCGGAAGGGTTTAATAAAAATGTGAAGCCCTTGGGCGTGTGAGATCCTCAGAGTGTTGACCCCTACCTGCCAGTCCCACCCACATCTCCACCAGAACTTTGTTACCATCTAAAGTATTCTGCATTCTAGTCTCAAGGCAAGTGGACGAGACCCAGGGCCTGCAGCCACCCTGCAATGGATATTGCAGAATTATGTGGCCAGATTCCTCAAACCCCAAGTTAATAATAATTCACCTTCCCTTGAGTCGTGGTCCAGGACATGAAGCAGTTCTATCTTCCCAAGAGGCCCAGTGGGGGTCACTACGCTGAGAGCTAATTGCTTGAGAAGGATGGCACACTGTCTGCTAGTCACATTTTGCCATTTACTCCATTTTAAGCCTTTTCCTTTTGGGGGTTTGGTGAAGTGCTTTGGTCTGGTGGGTTGTGTACATGAGGGTGGAGGGTCTCCTTGGATGAATCACCTAGGGACAGGATGGCTTGGGCAGTACTAAGGAAAGTGTGCCCCCGCTAGCCTTCAAAGCCATATGGACTGATTTTCTCTGGAAAGCAAGAGATGGTTCTCAATGGCCCCTGGAGTTGTTCTTGAACAACATTCAGGTGCCAGGGGTTACAAACTTGTTTAGCAGGTTTCATCTGTGAACACAAGGTGGTCAGAGAGGAGAAAGTTCACTCAGGCTTTGGGTCCCCCAATCTAAGTTAGATGCTAGGTGCTCCCCCACTCCCAGCCGCCCAGGCTCCCAGAAGCAGCTGCAGGCTTGTGGCAGAGTGTGGCCCATTACACAGAGACCCAGCCTCCTCCGCCCCATCCCACTTCCCTCTTCCATTTGTCCCTTTTCTCTGGGATCTTCAGCTGCCCCGAGAGCTGCTGTGGGCCCAGAAGAAAGGAAATGCTGGGATGGCAGGATGGCAGGAGCAGGGTGTTGGCTCCCTGAGGCCTGTCTTGCATGCAGCCTCTTTTTTTTTCCACTTAAGTTTTTACATGGCCTGTAATTCAATCATTTTAATTTGAGGATATAAATGATCTTAAAAAAAAGCAGTTGCTTCAGAGAGGCTTAATGACTCATTAAATGATCAGTGGTGTGTGTGTGTGTGTGTGTGTGTGTGTGTGTGAGAATTATTTCGATCGGCTTGTTCAGCCAGGGGAAAGGGAAGGGTGGTCAGGAGGAGGGGACCCGGATGGGACTTGTGGTGATGTGAAGCCCGTGGGGGGCAAGAAAGAGGGTGGGCACAGGAGAGGGGCAGCATTAAGAGAAGGGAGCTTGAACCTTGTCTGGGGTGGTTTCATTCTGCATAAGATGGTTTGGTGAGGCATCCTGGTACCTAACACCAGCAGCAGCAGCAGCATGGCGTGTACAGGGTTGCCAGAATTAGCAAATCAAGAAACAGAGGATGCCCGGTTAAATTTGAATCTCAGTTTAGACAGTGAATAATTTTTATTTATTTACTTATTGATTGATTGATTGAGTTGGAGTCTCACTCTGTCTCCCAGGCTAGAGTGCAGTGGCACGATCATGACTCACTGCGGCCTTGAACTCTTGGACTCAGGCAATCCTCCTGTCTCAGTCTCCTGAGTAGCTGGGACTACAGGCACATGCCACCATGCCTGACTAATTTTCTATTTTTGTAGCGCTGAGGTCTCACGATGTTGCCCAGGCTGGTCTCAAACTCCTGGGTTCAAGCAATCTTCTTGCCTCAGCTCTCCAAAGTCCCGAGATTACAGGCATGAGCCACCACGCCCAAACAAATACATTTTAATATGTGTGTCCCAAGTTGTTTATCTGAAATTCAAATTTGACTGGCCATCCTGAATTTTATCTGGCAGTGTTCACACGGCTGAGTGCCAAGCAGTTCTGTGAGGAAGAAGTGGTCTGCCCCACTTTGGGATGGGAAGGCTGAGGCTGAGCGGGGCTGTGTTGAAAGCCCCTTGGTCAACAGAAGAGAAGTCTGCAGAACTGGTGTTCTTAGCCGTGAACGTCCATGGAGGACGAGCTGCAGGACTGAACACTTGGGACCATCTGGCGCGTCTCTCGGGGTAGCAGAAAGGTCATAAGAGCAAGGGGAGGTCCTGGCAGCCTCCGCTCTCTGAGAGGCTCTTCAGAGAGACTGAAGCAGACTTCGGGCTGGAGGCTAACTCCCAGCCTGGGGTGGAGGCAGAGAGGCCTGGAGAAAGCACAGTCTGCTTTCCATGTTTTAGAAGGAATTGAAGACCAAGGAAATGTGAGGTCTTGGTCTGCAGGGAGAGTGGCCAGCAAAGCCTGGAGCCAGATCGGTTCCTGCATCCTCATGAGCCTTTCTGTTACGTAGTGCTGATGCAGCAGACTCCTCAAAGCCCGAGCTTCCACATAACGCCATGGGCGCCGGGGGAAGGCCAGTCTCTTTTCTGCTGGTGTCAGTGCTGCCTTCAAAGCCCCTTATTTCCCAGAGGCCAGGTTCTGTTTTATAGCCCCGTTCACAGACACTACACCTCAAAACTTAGATTGTGCCATTCATCGCATCGAACGTAATTTAGGGCATGTCACGTGTGTTTCCAAAAGCCAACTACTCATTAGAATGAAAGAGAAACCTAAAGTTTCACTTCTTTCTGGCTTAAAAAAATCCAGTGGCTTTACAGTATGCTAGCTTGTTCCTGCCTGGTACAGAGACGACCCCGTTCCTGCCTGGGATAGAGACGTGAGAGCCATATCCCAGGGGTCTGCTCTGGAGCACTGGAGGACCCAACTGAGAGGAGCAGCATGTTCGGGGCAAGGGAAGGAAGGTGCTTCTTCCCAGTTCCTTCAGGGACTGAGGCTCTGTGAGGATAGGAGATGTTGGTGCCTTGGACCTGTTTCTCTCTAAATCCTTAAGCATGCCCTCCAGGACCATGGTGTCTCTTCCTGGCCTTTAAACACATGGAAACGAAATGTGCTTTCTGAGTTTGCTTGGTTTACTTTAGCGACTTCTGATGTGCCCTGTGGATGTGAGGATGATGAGATGTTCATGAAACCAGTAGTTGTGTCCACACTGTCTCCCCTAGTAAGTGAGCACGTGGGTAACTATTTAGAGGGGCGGAGGTCACGTATGGGAAGGAAGGCGCTTCTCGCTCTCGTTTCATGTGGATTGCTCCATTCGTAACGTGATGGATTTGTTTTGGTGTTGCTTTAGAAAGCACAATTTCCCATATTCACATGATATGACTTCTTTGGGAAGCAGATTATTTCTTCAGGAAACTGTGCATTTGCACTGTTGGCTGTAGGAATGACGTTATCCTTGGTAAGTTGTTTCTTTTTAATCTCAGGAGTGATAGTGTTAAATGTTAGCCAGTCAGAGCCATGGGCAAAGATGCCCCATTATTCAGGATTTTATGTTACCCTGTTTATCTCTGTGTCCTTCCCCAGCTACCCCCCAGGAGTCACTGGCTCAAAACATTATGAAGTGGGTTACTTCCTTCCATGATGTGAACAATATTTATACTTGACTCTTCACAGATTAGAAAATATGAAACAGAATGTGAAACTAAACAGCTGAGGATATATGATGAATGAGACTGGCTGAGATCTGATCCACTTTGGGATTTGCAGTGCTCGATTCAGAGGAGCTTGGGGATAAGAAAACCTCTTGGACACTTATTAATGTTATCTGTTGACTTAAAGAGTGATGGTGAAGTGAAACCTCACTTCCAAAGTCAAGCTGTGAAAGTGGCATGGTTCACAGGAAAAAAAAAAAGTTACAGTGGAGCCCAAATATGTGAAGTGATTGAATTAATACTTTTAGAGGAAACAAATCAATGTGTACCCCTGGAAGCCACCTAATTTAAAAAGTCCTAAAGCTACCAGTCAGCCAAGTACAGTGCTGGAGGATGGAACAGCAGCTTGCCCTCGAACTCCGAGTGAAGACTGAGGAATGGTCGCTGTTTTGAGGCAGACAAAAGTTCCTGTGACCAACCTTGAAAGCAGGCAGGACCTTTCACTAAAGAAAAGTGGGTAAATAGCTCACTGGATTGGCACTGGACACTGGGCACTGGATTGGCACTTTTCTCTCTCAGAAGTATCTCTGCTGGGTTCTGGTCAGGTTCTGGTCTGGGCACTGGATTGGCACTTTTCTCTCTTAGAAGTGTCTCTGCTGGGTTCTGGTCAGGTTCTGGTCTTAGATTGTGTGGTTCCATTGCCAAGAAGAACATGTATGATGAGAAATCTAGGGGTTTGACTTGGTTTCTTGCAGAGACTCATCCACATCCATCGCAGTAAATAGTTGTCCGTGGTTATGCATCACTTTGTATGTTGACTTGGGATGTGTCCAGCTCACCTGCTACATGGGCTGTAGACATTCTGAATGTTGAGGTGGCATCTGACGCTTCTCTGTTCTGTTCATTATCACCTAACTGGTATCTTGAACCCCATTCAGTCACCTGTTGACAGAAATCTTCCCCTGTGCCCAACAGATTCATGCCAGGCCTTGCGGAGAGCTGAGACAGAGACAAAGCCTTCTTCTAGAGTCTATTCACCTGTGGGGTGTGCACAGAACACCCGTATCATTTCCAACACCAAGGGGAATGGGAGAAAGATGGAGTCCCAAAACAGTGCACAACCCAGGCCAGCCTCGTGTGTACTCTCTGTTCTGTATCAACTCATGTCTTTCTAGTGTGATCAGGACCTGGGGACACTCCCCAGGTTACTGATAATTCCGAGAGCAAATGAGGTATTCCCTGGTACCTCTAAAGTTCTGTCGAATGTCAGTATTTCATCATTACCCAACTGGCTACTTCCCCAGCCAACGACTGTCTTTGCTCCCTGTAAATATTTGTTCAGTTAAACTACAGGCCTTAAGAATAGCCATCTATTCTGCTTCAGGGTGATTAGGCAGGTGTTAACAAGAAAAAGAAGGACTCTCTTGAAAAGCCCCCTACATTCTAGATGAAATGTACACAATGTGGAGCTCACCTTAATCTTGATGAAAATGGTGTGTATTGGAATGTCTGAATGCCGTACCCCTGAAGCCATGTGAAGTGGGTATGGTCCCAAATCTGCTAAGAGGAGGAGACCACTGAGCCAAACATCAGGATGCTACCCCCACCAGGGGTGGAGGGCCATGTGGCCACTGCAGCTCGCCCACAGTGCTTCCAGGTCTCATTGGTGGTAAGTACGACCCTCGCAGCCACATACAGATAGCCCCTCGCACCCGCCTCATGCCTCTCACCCTCAATGTGTGGATCTTGGCTGCTTGTTGGCAGAGGTCTTTTTCCTCTTTGCAAAGTAGTAGGCTAAAATGTAAGGAAGTGTAAGGCAATTGAGTATGAAAGAGCAAGTAGTGAGGAGGTTTTTAGGTTAAACTTTTGCTCAATTCTCTTTTCCACTCATGGAGTTTAAACATTTGCTTCATGCTTTTCTCTCTGCTGCCTCCATGGCCTCCCACCCTGCCATCCTCAGGATATTGGGCCTTTGGTTTCCCACCAGAAGAGCTGAGAACTGCAGACCTGGGTAAGAGAGGGTTAAACCCAAAGCTGGATTCCAGAAATCCAGGCAGAGTTTTGTGTCTCTCCAAAATAGCCTGTTCATGAGCAGTTCTGCTGCATCATTCTTGGAACTTAACACCCTATTGTCATCTTCGTAGGTATTTTTGGAAGTCAATGAATAGTATCAACTCATACTCTAAAAAATGAAATGGTCCCATGACAGCTTTAGGTAGCAGGGTCACAGGCATTCCCACCTCAAGATTGTAGCAAATCCCTTCTAGGTGGAGCTCTGCCTTGTGTTTCTTCTCCTCTCCTCATCACACTCATTTTCTCCCAGGCAAGTTGTGTCCGTTCTCCTGCTACACTCCCGCGAGTGCCTCAGGACTTCTCTGCAGAGGCCCCCATGCCCGGGTCTCCCTACCTGTGGCGAGACCTGCGCCTGATTGTCAGCTTTCTGGGGTAGCGCATCATGACTTGAAAGAAAATTAGAAAGCATTTTACATTGCTTATTACAGATCATTAACTGAAGCTGCGCTAAACCCAAGGAGTTTATTCCCTCATTGATGTGTGCATAACTCCTATTAACATTAATAAAGTTGTTTAGAATCAAAGAGCCAACAGAAACCCATAACAGAGAACCCATTTTGATCCTGCTTCACAAAGTGACTCATGCCCACAGGGCACCAACAGGCATTTTAAAGATCATTTTTACAACTCCCTTTAAAAAAGCATAGCAATTACTGAACATATTGAAGCACATGCACGTCCTTCAGAATCAACCTTGCTAGCTGCCCTTTGCACAGGATGGCCCCACCCAGGTTGTAAGGTGCAGTCTCTGGCCACGTGTAATCAGTATTGGAAATTGCATCCATGGCCGCTGCCGTGCAAGTCGGTGGGCAGCTGGCGTGTTGGGACCAGGAATGACCAGGGCAGAGCACATGGACAAGGCACAGGTGCAGCAGGAGGGGAGTTGTGCCGTGATGGCCCACAGATGGAAAGAGTACTGGAGGGGGTTGTTCCCCTGAGCCATGTGCCCCCTGCCCCAACCCAGAGGTCCTTGCCAGGCAGTGTGATCAAACAGAGAGCTGAGGACAGGGGATGGAGTCCAGACTTTGCCTCCCCCTTCCTTCTCCTCCTTTTCCATTGCCAAGGCTGGAGTCAGTGGCACAATCATAGCTCACCACAGCCCCGACCTCCTGGGCTCAGGCAGTCCTTCTGCCTCAGCCTCCCAAGTAGCTGGGACTACAGGCACATGCCATTACACCTAGCTAATTTGTTTATGTATTGTAGAGACCAAGTCTCGCTATGCTGCCCAAGCCGATCTTGGACTCCTGGGCTCGAGTGATCCTCTTGCTTGGCCTTCCAGAGTTGTGGGATTATAGGCATGAACCACCATGCCTGGCCCAAGACAGGCATTTCAGCTGGAAGACACGCCTCATCTTTCACCTGAAAAGTGGGCACTGGGTTTAGAACTTTCTCTCCCCATGGGTGTCAGTGCCATTCTCACTAGCCAATAAGGGGAAGCTTCTCACCATATACAAATCCTGTTCCAGGTATCTGTGTTAACCCCCTCTCTTTCTACCTCTTTCTCCACTTCCTCTTCTGATTTATACACATGTTCTCAGTGTTTGGAAAATGAGTTCAGCTTGGGAGAGAGACAGGAGACATTTTTACTTCCTGATTTGGACACATGCTTGGTGTCCTTCTATACTCATTAGTCTGAGAAATGTTAAATTGTGTAACACTTAATCTAGCCCTTGTTTGTTTTTAAATGCTGCTTTTTAAAAAACTACTCCTCCTAAAAGGGAGAGAGGGAAGAGTCTAAGTTAATGTCATTTGATTATTGAAATGCTGATGTCATTGAGTTATTTTCCTGATGAGTGGCAGCATCTCACCTCGATCTGTCCTCAGATGGTTCCCGAGCGTGTCAAGAACTTGGCGTTCCTTTTACTTGTGTTTGTGGTTGGGAAAATGGGTGTTCACTTCTCAAATTGTTCACTTGAATATTCTGGGAAAGAAAGATACAAAATATCCCTTTAATCACTGAACTTTATTTTTGATCCTTTATTTTTTCTTAAAGAATAAATACACACTTTCCAAAAGAAGGAAGCAACAGTAGCTATGACAATGTAGACTCCATCTGGTGGTGTATAGATAAAAGCAAGCCCAGAATGCTTTTCACTTGCTGCGAACTGGGTCAGGATGAGCCTTGTTTTACAAATGAGGCGGCTGGAGCCCAGAGGTGAAGCCAGGCTCCCCTAGGACCATATGTCCAGGGCAGACCAGAGCCCAAAGATTGGGGGCACTGAGGGCAGGCTGCACGCTTACTGCCCAGCCCTGCCTTCCAGTGCGCCTTGCAGGGTCAAGTGTGCGGGACCAGTGTCAGCCCCATGGATCATTAGTTCCCAGAGACCCAATCAGACCCTCTAGTTCCTGGCACTCCCTAAATATTCATTAAATGAGTATGTTGGCAAGCCAAAGAATTCATCAAAATCCGTCATCTTGTCCTAGTGACTGCCCTTGACCCACACGAATCTATTTTGAAACCTCTTTTCACAGGTGAGTTTGGGGAGGGGAAGTGCATATAGCAACATTTGCCCAAATTTGCCACATGTACCAGTGTGATCAGAGGCATCTGGTGACTAAGGTCTTCAACAAGTCAAAGGCACACAGTAGAGGTACTATATGGATACTTAACCCTAACCCTAACGTTCTTTAAATTATAAAGAAAATTCTCTTTAATTATAAAGAAAATAAAAATATCCCTTAATTATACCATATTAAGATAACAATGTCAAGAGGTATTTATTTTCCCCTTTTTTTGTGTATATATCATGTATATATATATGATTTTTACCCTGTTTCTTTCATTTTATATTACATTGTTATCATTTTCTAATGTGATTGAGTAATACCTGGAGTTTTCCACTGCGTGAGCAGACTAATTTATCTAACCATCCACCATACTGTTACTGTTACTATGCAATTAAATATACTCATATTTGATATTATAAATAATGTTATAGTAAACAGTCTGGAATGAAAATATTTGCTCACTTATCTGGTTATTTCTTGATGAAGGGATTAATAGATTTAGTAAAAACATAAAACTTCTACATATATAGAATTCTAAATAAAATTAAAATCAAAGAAACCTTAGAAAAAATGTATTTGCCACAAACACATCATCATTCTTAACACTCCGTGCCCTGGCTTTCTTTCACTCAGCCTAATGTTCTCTCACATTTTTGCAAGCCAGCACGCGTTCTGGTTTCTTAACCATGGTACCAGCCTCCTGTTTGACTTAACTGAAACTCTTCCAGGGAAACACCGATTTTTTTGCTCATGGACTTGGTTCCGTGCAGCCAGATCTATTCCCCTCTACTGGGACTTCCCAGGGATTAGCTACCTCTCATCATTACATCTAAAAGTCCCCGAGTCACTTCTGTACATTTCTTTTGGAAACAACTTAAGGGGAAAAAAGTAAATTCAACTATTGTGCACTATGCCAAGCTCTGAGGTAGGTATTTTAAAGTATGACACAGCTCCTACCACTGAAACACATCCAGTCTACATGGAGACATGATGTCATCACTTGGTAGGTAACCTGGGATTAATAAAGTTACTGGAACTTTCTGTTTAATAAGCCTTATCTACCATCCCATTTTCTTTTTTTTTTTGAATTGGAGTCTCACTCTGTCACCCAGACTGGACCTGGCCACCGCAGCCTTGACCTGCTATGCTCCAGCGATCCTTCTGCCTCAGCCTTCCAAGTAGCCAGAATTACAGGCACGCGCTACCCTGCCTGGCTAATTTTTTTGATTTATTGTGGAGATGAGGTCTCGCCTCTCCAGGCGGGTCTCGAACATGCGGGCTCAGGCATTCCACTCACCTCAGCCTCCCAAAGGCATGGGATTACAGGCTGAGCCACTGAGCCCGGCTTACCACCCCATTTTCTACAGTGTCTGCAGTTTCATTGGCCTAGGCCATCAACTCACCTGAATCTTACCGGTCACTACCCTTTTCCTTGAAAGGACTTCCATCTACATAGTATGGTTATGCCATCAAGGAGTTTTACCCTATGACCATCGTGATGGCAGGATTTCATCTTCTTTGTTCACTTTTCTCTCTTAGCTCTCAGAACAGGGCCTGGAACATAGTATGTGCTCAGTTAGTATTTACTGAATATATGAATAAAAAGTATACCTTTTTTTTTCTTCAGTTGGAAACTACCAGCAAACAGTTGCATATAATTATGCATCACTTCATGATAGGCATGTGTTCTGAGAAATGCTTACTTCAGCAATTTTGTCACTGTGCGAACATCACAGAGTATGTTTATACCTACCCAGATGGCATATCCCATAGCATATCCAGATAATATCATACGGCCTCTTGTTCCTGGGCTACAAACTTGTACAGCATGTTACTGTACTGAATACCATAGGCAACTGTAACACAATGGTAAATATTTGTGTGCCTAAACATATCTTAAGTATGGAAAAGATACAGCATTATAGTCTTGTGGGACCACTGTCTTCATATATGTGACTTGTCATTTACTGAAATATTATTATGTGATTCATAACTACACTTAGATGGGCAATAAATAGAGTCAGTTCAGAGGAGAGTTTGTCGTGGGCTGGAGCTCTGCTCAAATGTCAAGACTAATGGGCATCACATCCTGGTCTTCACCTTGTTGACTTTGTCATCTTGGGCAAGTTAATTAATTTCTTCCAGACGCAGATTCTTCTACCGAAAAACGAAATAGAATCTACCCCCACTGGACTGTTAATAAGGGTGCGGTGAGGCTTATGTAAATGTCAGCTGTTATTATTTATAAACCTTTTCCCTATTGTCAAACTACAACCTTTCCTCAAGAACGTAGGAATAGAAATTGGCTCATGTATAAGCTTTGGAATCGGCTGGACCCAGCTCTGCCATGCCAGTGAGTTATTTCACTTCTCAGTGTTTTCGTTTCTTTATCAGCAGAAGGCACAGAACATGCCCCGCTGCTGGGGTTACTACGAGGACTCAGTGAGGTTGTAGACACTCTGCCTCATGTCTTCCTCAAGTGCTTTTCCCTTCCTTCTTCTTGGTCTAGTCAGAACACCCTTCTGTTTGTGAGTTTACAACCAAGCATGTATGTCTCTTCCTTCAGGATTCTTCCATTTATTTTGGTGTGGCACACATAATTCAATACATTTTTATATTAAAAGTCTATTATACATGAGTAATTTTAAAATTTCCTGCAAGATAATGCTGTGTAGGATGCCTGTATTAGTTTGCTAGGGCTGCTATAACAAGCATCACAGACTGGGTAGCTTAAACAACAGAAATGTTCCTCACTGTTCTGGAGGATGAAAGCCCAAGGTCAAGGTGTCAACAGGTTTGGTTGTTCCCAAGGCCTCTCTCCTTAGCTTGGAGATGGCTATCTTCTCCCTTGGTCCTTCTGTGGTCCACCCTCTGTGTGTCTCTGTGTCCTTCTCTCCACCTCTTAAGGGTACCACCCATGTTGAATTAAGGTCCACCCTTTAAAGGCCTTATTTCCAAATACAGTCACATTCTGATGTATGCTGGGAGTTAGAGCTTCCACATATGAATTTTGGAGGGACACAATTCATTTCCTAACAGTGCCCTTGATATTTTTCTCTTGTATTTAATTAAAGAAAATGCTGGACACAACCAACTAAGTTGAATTTTAGGACCCACTAAACTAATTAAAGACACAGGTTGAAAAGTACTGCTCTCGAGGACTACCTTGGTTTGCCCAGTTAGTGTGAACTTGGAACTGGCATTGGGACTTGCCTTTGCCTTACAGTTAGCATCAGAGTGAACAGCCTCCTATAGGCACGGAGATTGCCTTGGCCCAAGGCTGGCCAGGTAGTCATTAATTATTCCTTCTTCGCAGGTCACACGGTCTCTTCCAAGATGCTTCGGTTGTTGAGGTGTGGAAGCCCGAGGCAGCATGTGATAAGGCTTCACTTACAGGCACTGAAATTTGAATTTCATTTCATTTCCATATGTCATGAAATATTCTTTTGATTTTTCTTTCAGTCATTTAAAAATGTAAAAACCATTCTCATTCATGAGTTGCACAAAAGTAGGTGGTAGGCCAATTGGAACTGCAGCCTGGGGTTGCAGTCCGCTGCCCTTGCCAGGAGGGCACAGTCATCCGGCCACAAGCTGAGGAGTTAACCTGGGTGATTGTCCTCCATTCTTGTGAATTTTTAATTGATTATCTTATTTGACCCTTGTGATGTATCTTTATTTCAGAAGGAAATCTTTGTGACGTTCATGATCAAAAGGTATTTAAAAAGCAAATGTTTTTTTTTTTTTTAACCAAAGAAGTATAATATAACAGGATTGGGGAACCTTCTTAAAGGACCTACACAAATATTGTCTGTCAGACGACAAGGCTGAGAGTGGAGTTGGTGTCGGGAAGTCTATACTGAAACAACAGAGCTTGATTCCAAAAGAAGTCTCCTCTGGGGAATCAACATTTGGGAAAGGAGTGGCCAGAGCCAGACCTGATGTCCTATGGAGATGGAAGACAATCGCTTGACTGCAGGGTCTGCTCTGGACTCTCCTCTTGGGGTGGGGCGGACTGGAGAGCAAGTGGGGTCTCCTCACAGGCCCCCACCTCCTCTACAGCCCCCCCATGTCTCCCTCCCCAGCCCAGAATGTTGACCGTGGTGTAGGTGACTGGTTCTTCCCGTGGGGGATGCCTGCTGTCTGGGCATGCTGGTCTCAGCACCCAGTAAATCTCTCCTCACAGAGGGTTAAGAGGACAAAGGGGTCTGAGAAAGCCAGGGTGCAGCCATGCGGTTTCCACGCTCCCAGGAATTTATTTCAGCAGCAGCTTGTACAGTTGTGTGGAGCACCGGCTAATAGGAAGGAACAGACTGCTGGAAGGCAGGAACAGCCAGTGGAAGGCAGAGGTCAACTGCCGAGGACCAAGGCAGACACCCTCCCTCTCCGTGTCACTCTGTCCACTCTCAGGCAGGTCAGGACTACGGCCTGTCCTCATGACCATGTGTGTTCCAGCTAGGACTCTATAAAGAGCCCTGCAAATTAACAGAGACAGGAATGGTGTCCTCTGCATTATTCCCAGGATTTTCATACTGTCTGATGGAAATCATGCGTTATCCACAGCAAGGCTGCAGAAGCAGGCTGAGCTGATACTGCTTCTGTGGGCAGGAAGAGCCCGTCTCTTGTACTGACTCGGGAAGAAAGATGTTGCATGCCCACCTTATGCCACAGAAAGAAAGCACCCTTATCCCAGGGCTTTTCTGTCTACGGATGCTACTGACTATGACCCGAGGACCCAGGAAATGGTTTAATTGGCATGAAAAAATTGGGCTTCAATGTCCAAAACTTCACTTTAAAAAATCAGTAAGATAGGATTCAAATGGTTTGTATTTTATTTTGGAGCTGTTTGTTTCATGGCATCCCAGCATATAACAATAAAATCTCTTTGGCATGGCAGTCATCTTAAATGAATTAAGAGCACAATTTAATGAGATGGCACTTTTAAGCTTTTAGTGCAGCAGATTTTTGAATTATCTTGTTTAAATTAAATTGCTGTACTGTTTTGCTTTCAGTACTTGTAAGAGCTTGGTTTTGTTTCTGGTTTCACGGTATTAATCCTGCAAAAAAAATTTTTTTTAATTGAAGTATATAGCATTCATGCAGAGAAGTGCACAAATTGTTAAGTGCACAGATAATGGAGTTCCAGTGAACACTTCTTTGTAACCAGCAGCCAGATGGAGAAAGAATGTCAGTTAAACACTAAAAGCCCTCAGAGCTCTTTCTAGTCCCTAAACACCTCCACTTCTACCAGGGATGACTGAGGGTGGTTTTATCTATTATGAACTTTATATAAATAGAAGCATACATTGTTTGCTCTTTTGTGACACCTCTAAGATTATGTTTGGGAGAGCCATCCATGTTGTTACAAGTTGTCATTCTTGATGCTGTGTAATACTATATAACTATCAAAATTTATTTAGCCCTTTTATCATGGGTAGGCCGTTGGGTTTCCAATTTGAGCTATTTGCAAATAGTACTGCTAGGAACATTCTTGTACATGTCAATGGGTACATGTGGCACTTCTGTAGAGTAGACTGATGAGGTCCTAGGTCACAGAATGTGTGTGTCCAGCTTTGGTGGACACTGCAGCTTCCAAGGGACACTCTGCTGGCAGTGTGTGAAGCTTCAGCTGCTTTGTACCCCGACCAGTACATCATGCCACAAATAGGGTGGCTTAAAACAATGGAAATTTATTCTCTCAGGGTTCTAGAAGCTGGAAGTGCAGAATCAAGGGTAGGCAGCATCTCTGTTGGTTTAGCCAATTTGGAGGATGTGTCTTGATCATGACTGTGATCTCATGTTGCCCTTTTTTGGTGACTGAACTGGAGCACATTTTTATATATGTTTATTGGCTATTTGGATTCTGTTTTGTCTTCTCAAGCCTCTGCCCACTTGTGTATTGGGTTGTCTGCCTTTTTCTTATTGCTTTCCTGGCAGTATATACTGCAATTATATTCTCCACTGTGTGGCTTGCCTTTTGATTCTGTTACTGTCATTCAATGAAGACATTTTAAGTTTTAGTATAGTTCCAAATTATCATATTTATCCTTCGTGGGTGACATTTTTTAACAACAAAAAGTTCTCTTTTTAAAGGGATATCTTTGCAAGATATGAAATGTCATCTGTGTTTTCTCCTGAAAGTGTTATTATTTTACCTCATGTTTAGTTCCACCCTCTGTCTGGAATTGATTTCACGTGATGTAAAGGGGAAATTAAGATTCATTTTCTTCATATGGATCCCAGCGTGCCATTTCCTAGGACTGTTGTAACATTGTGCCACAAACAGGGTAGCTTAAAACAACGGAAATTTATTCTCTCAGGGTTCTAGAAGCTGGGAGTCTGAAATCAAGGGTGGGCAACACTGTGTTCCTTGTTCCCTGCCCCCCCAGTCCTTGACCTTCCTTTGTTCATAGCTGTGTCGCCCTGACCTGTGTCTCAGGGCCACTTGACCTTCCTCCACCTGCCTCACTGTGTCTAGACTTCCTTCTTTCAAGGATGCTAGTCGTGCTGGATTGAGGGCTCATCCTAATCCATCTTCACTAATTACATCTGCAACAACCCTGTTTCCAACTAAGGTGACACGGAGGTACTTCCCAGTAAGACTACAACATACCCTTTTAGGGACACAATTCAACCCACCACCCCCAGTGAGCCTAGCACCATTTATTGAATTAGATGGCTGTCAGCTCTGTTTGGGGACCTTCTATTTCTATTGCTCTGTTTGTCTGTCCTTGCACAAACGCCACGCTCTTAATTCCTATTACTTCATAGTGAATCTTGGTATTTGACAGAGTACGTCTTTTAGCCTTATTCATCTTGTTCAAGATTATCTTGGCTTTTGTTGCTTTGCATTTCCATATAAACTTAGAATCTGGTTGTCAATTTCCATCAGAAAAACACTCTAGGTTTTTAAAAATTGAATTTACATTGAAGATGCGATTTTGGGAGAAATGACATCTTTAAATATTGAGATTTCAGTCTATGTCCATGGCATAACCCTCTATTACTGAGGTTTTAAAAACGTCTCTCAATCATGTTTTGTAGTTTTCGGTGTAAAGGTCTTACACATCTTTTATTGGACTTGTTCCTAGGTATTTGGTATTCTTTTAATGGAGATTTGTTTTGATGAAATAGAAAGCCGAGAGAGAAGGAAAGCTTCTACTGGGTTTACTACTTCACATAATTAAGGCATTTTTCTAAGTTTACTAAGCTTAGCAGGACTGAGATTTAAATCACGGTCACACTGACTTTGAATCAGAGCTGGGAAAATAAATCAGTTATTAATTCAGAATGCAGTTTTTATGAGAGGTGAAATGATTCACAATGTGGGGTCCCTGGATGAATAATATAGGTCCTTGGTAGAAAACCCATGGCAGAGGCCCTGGTCACCAGCATGGCAGCACCAACAGCTGCACACAGCTGGCAGGGATGCTGGGATAAGATTCAGGTCCTAAACGGAAGTGAGAGACCAGATCTGGGATATTCAGTGTGCTTACAGACCAAGGGTTCCCAGAAGTAACTGAGGGAGTGGGGATGGCCGGAGCGGGAGGAGCTCTCCTCCTTGAACCCAAGTAGTTCCACCTCATTTCTGTCTAATGTTGTGGGGCTTGGCATAAGCCTTGGAAATGCGTGTGTGTGTGTGTGTGTGTGTGTGTGTGTGTGTGTGTGTGTGTGTGTGTGTGTAACATTCTGAACTACCAAGAAGAAGAGCTTTGGTTTTGCTGTTTTGAGAATGAAATGTTTCTTGTCATAGAGGATTTTCCACATACATGACAGCAGACTAGCTGGCTATCTCTCGGTGTAATTGTTACATGTTTGGCATGGATAGCGTGCGTGCACACACACATACACAATTCTAGTACTAAAAGATAGGTTAAAAATTGTCAGACTTGGCAGGGCATAGTGGCTCACGCCCATAATCCCAGCACTTTGGGAGGCTAAGGTGGAAGGATTGCTTGAGGCAACATAGTGAGACCTCATCTCTATTTATTTTTGAATAGACACACATACACACACACACATATTAAACTATCAGTCTAGACATCCTTTACCCTCATTCATCCCCAAGATCCCAGCATGCAGCTATGGATCTCAGCCTGCCTGCACTCGAGGGCTCTCCATGCATCATTATTCACCTTGATCTTGGCAGCACTGTGCACTGTGTGCATGTCACAGACCTTCTCAGGAGCCACTGTAGAATGTCTGGAGGGCCTTGGGAGGGCCAGCCTGCTTGGGAGAGAGCTGGGACACTCATCCCACAGCTGCCCCTGCATCACAGCAAACCTCTGTTTGGGCTACGGATTGCAGGTCCCTAGAAGTAGCTTAATTTAAGCAGCCTCATCAGAAATAATTCAAGTACACTACAAAAACAGGATTTGGGTTTTATTTTCTTTTTCCACCTGATACATAAGTGGTGTTAGCACCTGACAGGAACTCATTACCAGAAAGAGAAGAAAAATCTGGTCATTGTAAATGCATTTTTCATTCTCATGAGTCTTATGGAAGCAGAATCTTTTTTCTTCTCCTGACAGTCAACTAATTATTCTAGTGGCATTTACTTCATTCATTTCTTCCCCATATAAACCAGGTACTATGAAGTGATGGCTGTGCTGTATGGCTGCTGTTGCTGGGGGTTGGTGGAGATGCCAGGAGCAAGAGCCCTCCCCCATCCAGCCATCCGCTGGCAAGGCCCAGCCCACCAACATGTGTCCCTGGGCCCAGAGCAGAATCTCTTTTCCTTGGAGCCATGGATGCTGGAGCACTGCTGTGGCCTCTGGGGTGTTGAAGGATATGCCCCTCATGGGGCTGTGGGTCCACTCTGACCCCCTGGTAATGGCTGGTCAGCAGCAAGCCGCCACTTGGCCATGTGACCCTCCTGCCCTCTCATTCTGTGGTCAGTCACTCCTCTCTGCCGGCCAGGCACCTCTCGTACTTATTTCTCTCCACCTCTCTCTCTTCATCTTCCTCCTCTTCTCTTGCTGCTGTTGACTCACATCTAGCAAACACCAAAGCAAACATCTCAACATTCCTGGAATCCATGCAGCTTACCAGAGGGAAGCCAGAGGCAAGCCAGAGGCCCTGGGCCCCAACAGGCAGGGACAGCAGATGAGTCAGCCCAGCTACCCCCCCCCCCTCCGCCTCCCTCCCACCTCTCCACCCTCCTCCCACTCCTCGCTTAATAAGGAGGGGAGGCCATAGTGAGTCCAACAGCAGGTCAGCCTTCCTGGGGAGCCCTGTGTGTTCTGGTTCCCATCCTCTTCTCTGGCCACTGGGCTTTGTTTGTGTGCCTGCTTGTTTAGTGTTTTATCCCACCATTTGCAACTATTTAATTTTTCAGACAATTGACTTTGGGCTCGCAGGGAGTATTGTAGCATGATGGGAATCAGGATTCTACTGTATTTTAAGTCTCTTGCTGTGTCTGTGCACGGGCTGCCCACTCGTACCTCCTGCTGCCCAGAACAGCCCTGGTGCAGGAGGGCTTGGAGGGGAGGGACGGCACTCTCCCTGCCCCTGCCATTCTTTGCTTTTGAAAATAAGACCCCACAAAGCCTCATGCAGCTGTTCCCTCACAAACAGCTCTGCAAGCATGAAGGAACACACTTTACACTTCTGTGCGGCTGCATTGTCACCTGCACAGGCTAGAGGGAGACTTGGATCCCAATTACAGAACGTAGGCGATTTGGTCACAAGTGAGCAAGAAAGGAGAGCATCCTCTGCATACAGCAGAATGACCAGCATTGTCTCCTCTGTTTGAAGCACTGGGCCAGGCCGGGCGCCCATGTTTTGAAGACACATTTAGAGTGGGTCCTTGCCCTCAGAGCAGGCTGTTTCCCTAGAGCAGGTAGTGTAGCGAGTAGGAGTCGAGAAGAAAGTCAAGTCTAGTGGAGGAAACTTGGCCAGGACTCCAGGGAGGGTTTTCTACTAGAGTTGGCCTGAGGGACAGGTTGGCTCTGTCTTCTTGCGGGTGGAGATAAGGGCACCTAAGAGGGAAGAATAGGACAGGTGAGATATGTAGGAGGGAGCAGCAGGTGCTCTGATAGGGCTGGATGTGAGGATGAAGAAGAAATGGAAGGCCAACAGTGGCTGAGTGCAGAGCGGAGAAGCCTGGCTGTGCGGTCCTTGGTTTCTCAAGCAGGTAGCCTGAGTTTCCTGGGAGGTGGCTCAGGTGCTGCAGGGGAGGTCTGCTGTTCCAGCTGCTTCCCCAGTTCTGGAGGAGAGAGTGACTCCTCTCGTCTCCGTTTTTTGTACAAGGATATTGTCTTTCTCTTGAGGAGGGTGCCACCTGAAGAAAAACTAAAGCCCATGGGTGTGTGCTTGAGACCCATTCATCTAGTCAGTCAGTCAGTCAACAAACATCTCCCAAGTGCCCACCGCATACTACGCCTGCTGAAAGACCATTGACGGTTTTTGAAGTGGTAGCAAGCACAATGGGTCTTGAGTTAAAATCCCATCTCTGCTGCTCGCAAATCATAAGACCTTGGACAGGTCTCTCAGCCTCAATGGACCCAGTTTCTCACCTGGAAAGCCCAGGGCTTGGGTGCTAGATCCTTCCCTGGAGAGACATTCTAGGAGCAACATGAGCACTGCTGTAATCCAGAGTGTGTGTGTTGACAGGGTGGAAAAGGAGAGGCCAGAGTCAGAGAGGCCAGTCAGAAAGTGATGCAAGAGCTTCTATGAGTCTGAGCAAGACCCTTCATTTAATTCATTCAACAAACATTTCATACTTAGTGCCAGCCACTGTGCTAAGCACTGGGAATATAACAGTGACCAAAACAGAGTCTCCAGCCTCAAGGCACTTTCTGTGTAGGGGCAGCAGAGGAACTGAGAACTCGGGTGATGGAGAGATGTGGTTTGAAACTCAACACATGGAGTGTAGTCGGGACAGAGAGAGCAAAATGGTTTTGAGAGAAAAAGAGTTCTGAGGAGTCAGAACTGGGAACATCCTCTGGGGACCGTCTCAGTGTCCCATGCCTTGATAGAAAGCTCACGCTTCATCAAGCCAGTACAGTGAGCCCAACTCCAAGAATATCCTCTTGTGGCTAAGACATTAGGACACATCAAGAAGATAATGGCCGTGCAGGCATCCGGTTCTCTGTGCCTGGACACTCCTGCATATGAAGCAAAATTATACCAAAGCCCTGTGTGGCTTCCTGTGATGACGGGTCTGCTTGATTTTCTCAGAAAGGCCTTTCATAAGTACACATGGCATGAGTGGCTGCCCAAGCCGCCTGCCCCTCAAAGCCTTTCTCAGACCAGCTGGCCCTTTTATTTTGTTCTTCTTCCCCAAGTAAATGGAGCAGATCCAGAAACAGATTCCGAGCGCCTCAAGCTTTTCCTTTTTCACCCTTCAGTAATTACATGTTCTTAGTTCTCAGTTCCTCTGCTGCCCCTACACAGAAAGTGCCTTGAGGCTAGAGACTCTGTTTTGGTCACTGTTATATTCCCAGTGCTTAGCACAGTGGCTGGCACTAAGTATGAAATGTTTGTTGAATGAATTAAATGAAGGGTCTTGCTCAGACTCATAGAAGCTCTTGCATCACTTTCTGACTGGCCTCTCTGATGGAGTCTGAGACTGAGCAATTAGTCTCCCGTTGTCTCTGCAGGAAATGACATCCCTGTGGCTTCTGGGGAAGGCAACTGTTGACCACCCTGGTTAAGATAATCTGAAAGTGTTCAGTGTTTCCCGTAGTTCAGAGGTCCCCAACCCAGTCAGTGTCCTGTTAGGAACGGAACTGCACAGTGGGAAGTGAGCAGCGGGTGAGTGAGCTGAGCTTCTTCTGTGTTTACAGCTGCTCCCGTTGCTTGCATTACCCCTGAACTCCGTCTTTTGTCAGATCAGCTGTGGCATTAGTCTCAGGAATGCAAACCCTATTGTGAACCGCATATGTGAGGGATATAAGCTGCGGCTCCTTATGAGAGTCGAATGCCTGGTGACCTGAGGTGGAGCTGAGGTGCTGATCTAGCACTGGGGAGTGCCTGCAGATACAGATTAGCAAGAGCAGTGAGTCTGACTGCACATCCCCATCCCATCCAAAGGAAAATTGTCTCCCACAATACTGGTTCCTAATGCCAAAAAGGTTGGGAACTGCTGCCCTAGTGGGTAGTTTAGACTGACTGATTTAGAAAACTTTGGAAATGCACAAATGTACCGTGGTTGTCGAGACTATTGGGTCAGTTCCCTGAACAAAATGAGTCTCTGGACTGTCCCTCAGTCTCTGGATGCACTACCTTGTCTACATGTGACTGAGCCCAGCGCCCTTGTTAGTCAGGATGTTTTCCAGCTACGGGTAATTGGAAGCCCAACCCAATTCAGGGAGTCCTAAACAAGATACATATTGGAAACCCAGAGGTGCCCTGACATCAGGGTTGACCCACTGCAGTGGCCTGAGCTCTGCCTTTGCGTGTGTGTGTGTGTGTGTTGTTTGTGTGTCTGTTTGTCTGCCTTTCCCTGGGCCAGCTTTATTCTTGGCAGGAGCAAGCTAGCTATGGAAGTTCTAGGCATCACATCCCACACGCTAATCAGAAGGAGGGAGTTTCTCCCAGAAGAGTGAGTAGAAGCTCCCAGAAAAACATTCCTTACATCTCATTGATTTAAACTGGGCCACATGCCTTTTTTTAAGCCAACCACTGGCAACAGGAATGGGATTCTTTTGGATCCGTGCTTCTGAAATGTGAGTGTGCACATCGATCACCTGGGAATCTTGTGAAAACAGATTCAGATTCAGTCCATTTGGGTGGGGTCTTCCAGGCCATGCACACTGCAAAGCTTGGGGCCCTTCCATTCCCATGCCCCAGCTGAGGTGCTGTCACCTGCACATGGGGTGCTGTGGGTGAGGAAATACGGGGACACTATGGGAAGAAGGAAGCAGGAGTGACCAATGCAGCTGAGACTGCATGAGACATCTTCACTTCCAGAATGCTGACGTCAAGCTGAGAGCCACAGGCAGTCCGTGGTGTGTGATGGAAGCCCACAGTGCATGCAGGTCTGCATGCTGTCATGTGGGACTCCTTCATGTGTGACCATGTGGACACTGCACTGCACTTCAGGAAATGGAAGAGAAAACAGCTGTGCCCCCTCTAAGTTATCTGTCAGCTATTTTTATTAGTAATTACTTCTATATATCTGACTTGTCTCAAAAAGAACAAATTCAGATTAAATGAATTGAAATGTCCTTAAGTATAAAAGATTTGCCAAGTCCAGCCTTTGTTCTGGGTGGACGTCTCATCAGTCTCCGTTATTAGGGAGGGAGCATACACCCTCACTTGTCCTAAGAGTCACTTGACATGATATCAGGAAGGCAAAACACCACCTATGGTGAATTCCTGCCAAAGCAAATGGTCACAATACCCTTCTAAGTGGTTTTCTGTGGAGAAAGTCATCATGCTCTCTTCATTTGAAAAGGAAGAACTATTCCTCTATTTGTGATTGTTCTTGACAAAAGACACACAGGAGTTCTGAGCTGCAGCTATTTAGGGAAGAGGCTGATAAGACGGAAGGACCAGTGTCCCTCCTGAGGATGGTCTGTCAGACTCAGGCCCAGAGGGAAGTGTGTGGCCAGGTAGAGAGGAGACTGTCCTGAGGTCAGCACTTGGGTGGCTGCCCTCTCCAGCCTCATGTGCAAAGACCACATCACTCAGGAGGGCACTCAGAGGGGAGGTGGCATTTCCCTGCCTTGTCTGCCTGACCCACCTGCCTAGGAACCACAGGCTCACATCTGTGAGATGGGTGGGAGGCTGGAGGCTGGCACAATCTCTGGTGGAGGACAGAGCAACTCTAACTGGCCTCATTGGCATGGGTCACCAACATGCTCGTACTCAGGAAATCACCAGATGTTCCTGGTCTATACAAAGACCCTGAAAGCTTGAGAGATTCTCTGCTACTCTGGGCTAGCTGGGGATAGCTGCTGGACTTGCAGCTCCAGGAAGGCAGGCATGGTGCTTGACATAAGGAGGGAACAGCTGGCCTGTGTCCCGGAGATGCATCAGTCAGCAGCAGGAACTCGGCATCCACTCTCTCAGGAAAAGGTCATTTTGTTGCCTAGCTTTCATCATGTATAGTCTTAATATAGAATGTCAAGTTGTGCCATCTACATATTTAGGACCCAGTGGGCTGCCAAAGATAGAGGAGATAATATTAGTTATTAGCTTAGCTGAGCTCGTGTAGAACACTCAAGATTGACTATTACTCACCGATGGAGTCCAGCCATCCTGAAAAATGCCTCCCTCCTGGCCCTCCTGTAAGGCAAGGCTGTATTAGCCGTGGAAGGAATTTTAAAATGGGGGTAATTGCAGGACCTTCCTTTACAATTTAAAGCGTAGTACATTTATTTTAATTATCTATATCAAATAAAATCATTTTTAAAAGAGAGAATAAAGAGGGGTGAGATAATGCCAAATTGGAAAAATCAAGATAGAAAAAGCAATAAGAGTAAAGGTAGGCCTTAATGTGGCGGTTCTTGACCTGTGGTCCAGGGGTGGAATCCAGGGGGTCCGTGAACTTGGGTAGAAAGAACATGATCACATCATGGTTGATGACCCTTAACTGAAATCTAACACTTGCATCTATTATGAAAGTATCATTAAGCTATTTGTCCACAATAGAAATATTATTATTTTTATATTATAGTATAGTTTTTTTTTCTTTTCTTTTTTTTTTTTTTTTTTTTT
>NW_007247765.1:719290-729881 GCF_000164805.1 Carlito syrichta | reverse complement strand
ACTGCAGCCTCAACCTGCTGGGCTCAGGCAATCCTTCTGCTTCAGCCTTCCAAGTAGCTGTAACCACAGGTGCGAACCACCACACCCGGCTGATTTTTTAATTTATTGTGGAGATGAGGTCTTACCATGTTGCTCGAACCCCTGGGCTTAGGCAATCCTCTTACCTCGGCCTCCCAAAGTGTTGGGATTACAGGCTTGGGCCTGAAATGTCATTTATGCCTAACTGTACTTCAGAATTACAGTAGCTACTAGACTTTTCTGAAAGTTATTTAAATATTCAAAGAAGTCCATCACAGTTTTCTTAAATATTTTGATAACTGTATGTCAATATACTTTGCTTCTTTTGAATCATGTGCATTTCATGGTTTAATTTCAAGCATTTAAAAACATTACTCAGAGAAAGCTGTCTCTAGACTGCAGCACAGGAAACGGTAAAGAGCCTCCCTTAGACCATGGCCAGGCCCCCCAGGCAGCAGGGATGGGTCAGACAGACACTCAGAGAAGGGTCTGGCCCACCTGGAAACTCAGATGCCACTGGACACCCCAGTATCCTATATGGAAAAAAGCGTAGGGGAGCTAGAGCCGCAGGCCAGCGAGATCTCACGGGGAATAGGAAGTGGGAAAGGTGTTCTGCCGGGAAGGGCAGCCAGACCTTGTGTGCAGGAAGGACGCCTCGCAGAGCCATGAGTGTTTATGCGCAGGGAGGCAGGGAGACGGTGTCTGCCAGGCACGATGCAGGTGAGAATGAGGGAAGCCACATGTTCCACACACCTGTGGGTCACAGCTGTGGTTTGTGGCCGAGGTGAGGAAGCTGTGTCAGGTTTCAAGCTAGAGGACTAGGAGAATGGTGATAACAGCTCACGTTTATTGAGTGCTTACTGTGTGCCAGATGCTGTTCTAAGCCTTTCTGTGCCATTTATATGTCAATTAATTGATATCATTTATCAATTAATTGTCCCAGGGTTATCATAGAAACCCTATGAGGTCAGTACAGTAGTCCTTATTTTGCAGATAATGAAACAAAGTCTAGAAAAGTATGGTTAGGAAAATTGCTCCAAGTCTCACAGCCATTAGGGAAGAAAGGAGGAAGAAATGTTACAAGGTCAATTTTAGAAATGGTTCCATTGTTCTCGTGTCTTATTTTAAAGGACTAAAAATTCAAATATCTGTAATCACGGTTTCTGGTTTATTTCATTATCTAATTATTTATGTATGTATTTGTATTAGTGAGTGCTGAGATAATTTGTAAATTGGTTTCATCTTCCTGTGAAAAACAGAGGAGACTGGTAGGTTGAGTTTGGCACGTTGATGGGTGCCCAGAACAGAGGGTGAGGTGGCAGTTTCCAGTAGAGAAGCTCAGTGTGCACTAAAATATTCCTGTTTAATGACGCGGTTGTTCTTTTGTTGCGGTATTGTCTTTCAGGACCAGTTCTGCCGCTGTTTTAGAAGACATGTGGTGTATATAAAGTTTATGATAGTTGGCGGAAATTTGGTAAGTGTTGCTGCATTTCTTTCTACTGCCTCTCGCTGCAAGTGGTGCTCAGAAGGGAAGCCATCGCCTTGTGCTGTTCATCTTTTAAATCTGTACTAAACTCAGGCAGAACGGAATTTTATAATTAAATGTGACATTGAATTGGTGTTTCCTGACAGTATGACATTTTTCTCTTGTTATGGCTGATGGTTTTAGGCAATATGGGGTTTTCTCAAATTTAGCAAGTCTAGATTTAGGAAAGCTTCCGGATGCAAGATAAAGAACACCCTTGACAGTTTTTATCCTAAGCCAACTGCGTAATCTAAGAGTAATAAACTTGCAGACCAAAAGAACCAAACAAATCCTCCAAAGCAGAGAGATCCTTAGGGCTCATATACTGAAATGGGAGAGAAGCTTGGGGAATGGAAATTAGGGATATGTGGAATTCAGAATGCCCAGGAGCCAGCATAACAGTGGTCTGAGATACCAAGAACATTCGATTCAGCAACCACTCTTCCTAGCAGTGAAAAAGAGGACAGACAGCCTTGAGGTTGGAGACCTGGGTTAAAATGTAAGTTCTGTTAGGTAACCTCTCTGAGCCTCAGTTTCTCTTCTGTAAAATAAGGATTATCATAATACCCACCTCACAGGGTTGCTGTGAGAATCAAATGAGCTGGGCCAGGCTGGGGCACAGCAGGTGCTCAATAAAGCACTCGTTCGTGATAATGGCAGCCTTGTCTGGAGACTGGACATTCGCCATTGAGGTCCAGCCACCAAGAGGTGTGGGTGTCTTCCAGCAGAAGGGCTACTGGGGATGGTGGGTCATACCCACATGCTGTCACAGGTGTCCCAGCTGCTCACCACAGCCTCCCTCCTACACAGGCTGCATCAGGAGCTTTGAAGCCCCTGGACATTGGCCTCCTTCTCCAACTCTGACGACCCATTCATAGGTGAGCTCGATGAACTCAGCTCTCTTCCTGCCACCTTCGTGACCAAGTGGGGTCACCTTGTTTGAGCTTTGTCCACTTTGGGATTAAATGTTACTTTGAGCCACATTAGCAACAAGAAAGAGAAGGGCTGGGGTGACGGATCCTCTGCTGGGCCTCAGTTGCCATGCTGAGGCTTTCATTTTCGAAGATTTCTCTGGCTCTGTACTCATCATGGAAACCCAATGACTAGGCTGATATTTTTTGGCTTTGACTAGAGGAACTTGGCTTTTGGGTGTGGCCTTTCCCTGTGGTTGAGGAGAGTCCACTGTGGCCCTGCACTGGCCAGTGCTTGAGGGCAGATGTCTGTAGGGGACTGCATTGCCCTTCCACAGAATCAGAGTTGGGCGTGGCCTCGAGGTTGACTGGCCCCCTCTGCTAACCAAGAAGTGTCTTCTACAGAGTCCCTGACAGGGAGATTCCAATTCTCTCAAGAGGAGGGGCTTGCTACTCACAAGGCAACTTGCTTCCATTAAAAAAACAGTTGGGAGCCATGGGGAAATTTATTTAGGGGGGTGACAAAATTGTTCTATATCTTAATTGTAGTGATATTTATGCAGTTGTATGCTTGTGTGAAAATTCATAGAACTAGAATGGGTGAATTTTGCTGTATGTTGATTAACCTGGGGTTTTTTTTTGGTAGAGATGGGGTCTTGCTGCATTGCCCAGGCTGGTCTCTAACTCCTGGCCTCAAGTACCCCTCCCACTTCTACCTCCCAAAGTGCTGAGATTACAGGCATGAGCCATTGTGCCCAGCCCCTAAACTTTAATTTTTAAAATGAAAAAAATGAGCAGTTAGACAAACAGAAAAATTAGTTCAACTTGTTATAAAGAAAGAAAGGAGTGGAAAGGAGAAAGAGGGAGGTAGGGAGGGCAAGCAGTGAGTCTTTGTGTTGAACTGCAGCATGCACATCACAGGACAGGCGCTTGGTCTTGTTCCATCCTGCATTCTCAGTGCCTGCACGTGGAGGTGTGTGATGGGATTTACAGTCACTCCTGCTCTCAGTGGCAGTCAGTCTACTCACTCATTCACACTCCCGCCTGCCACATTTGGAGACATTCTCTGCCCTCACTCATTTTCTCTGGATGAACTTGCTGCTCTCGTTCTTGGACTCTGTCCTGTGATGTCACTTTCGTATCCCTCCCCACCTGGCAGAGCCCCTTGAAAGCCTCTGCTTTCCCATGCCCTTCTGGGCACACAGGCCAGCACTGGGCACACTGCCCTGGAGCTGGCTAGGCGTGGGAGAAGCACAGCAGGTGCCTTGCTTCTGTGGATGACCTTTGCAGACCCCAACCTTGTCCTCCTCCCTCAAAATCAGTGTGAGGTGTCGGGCAGTGGATCGGAAGGAATTTCTTCAGGGCAATCTTCTCAGGAAGGTGCTCCTGTGGTCCCAGAGTCCAGTGGCAGCACACTGTCCTCTCAGAGGTCTTGGCTGGATGAAACCAGGTCCTGGCACCCTCCATGAGACTGCAAGAGCGTTGTTGATGAGTCTTGGGAGGGAGCAGGTGTCAGATCCCAAGTCCTCACTGTGAGTCATGGGAAGCTTGAAGTTCTTAAAACTAAAACTTGTGGGTGCCTTGAAAACCCTAGATTATTTTCCTGGCCATGCCAGGAGAAGATATTTAAGTGCATAAATATAGATAGAACAGTGGTTCTCACCGGCCAGTTTTGCCCTTCCGGAGGACATTTGGTAACATCTGAAGTCACTGTTGGTTGTCATGACCATGAGAGCAAAGTGGTTGTGTGCTTGTGATATCTGTTGGGTGGGGGCCAGGGATGCAGCTAAATGTCCTGTGATGCACAGGACAGTAACACATGCACACATGTGCACACACACATGTGCACATGCACAGAAAGGTCCAGCCCAAAATATCAGTAGTGCCAAGGCTGAGAAGCTCTGATATTAGAAGTAATTTAAAAGCGTAAATGTCTGCAGTACTTATTTTGAAAGTTTAAAATTTAAAATATCTTAACATTTAACAATATGTAAACAAATGTAAATATATAATATGTAAATATATACAATTACCTGTCTTGGTAAATGTATATGTAAATTTGGACATATAAAATAATATGTAAATTATATGAATAATATGCAGATATATAACTAATGTTTAATATATGTAAATAACATGTAAATGTAAAATAATAAAACACCAGGAAATGTGTTCAGAGCATCCTAGGAGTGGAATGGCTCTTACCCCTAACTCCAAGCAAAAAAATGGCCTGAACAAACTCAGACATCTAGGTCTCTGGTGGCTTATAAGGAACGGCAGCCAACTAAAGATAAAAGCAAGGCTCAGGAAACATGACCCCAGTATTCACACAAAAGAGTTTGTCTTGTATTTTAAATTTCACCCCCAGCCTCTTCAGATGTGTTAGTGGTTAGATGACCTCTGAGATGAAATGGTGTTTCCATCTGGGCTGTTCTTCCTTTTGAATCCAGGGTTGCGACTCTGGTGTTAGGGAAATGTGCCTGGGAGGAGAGAGATCTCTTTACAGATGATTGAGATTGGGCTTCTTGGTGCACAGCACTGTTTGTTTGCATCAGGTAGTTGGTGACTACACAGTCTGGTCTAAATGGGAGTGGATGGGAGCGTCTGTAGCCCAACATGGCCACATTTGCTGAAGCAGGGAGACGAAAACATCATCCGTCAATTTGTGATATAGAATAATCCACTTGAAAAGACTTTGCTTAATTATAGGGCCTCTTTTGGGAGGGTAGCAGTGCTTTCTGCGAGGTGTATTTTGGGATACGCTCACTCAGCTTCTAGGCCAATAATATCTTCCTAGAAAGGGTGTGGTGTGTGCCTGCCGACATAAATATTTTCTAACCAAAAGCTTTGGTGTGATATTCCTTCAGCTTTATTACTGTTCATTTTCTTCTTCTGATAGTCTTTCCTCTTGCAAGAGTGCTATGAAAATGGATTCTGGAAAGCCAGAGAAGAGGAGGATAAAATATCTCATTTCAGATGACCACATCCAGAGATTTAGGGACTTGTGATACCAGTATACTGTTTTTAAGATGAATGGAATTTAGAAGAATGTGGGAGATGGTAAAAACATCATGTTGACACTAATTTTTTTTTATTTGAGTCAAAGTCTCTCTCTGTCATCCAGGCTGGAGCGCAGTGGCATGCTCATGGCCACCGCAGCCTTGACCTGCTGGCCTCAGGCAATCCTTCCGCCTCAGCCTTCCCAGCAGCTGGAACCCACTGGTGCACACCACCCACACCTGGCTAATTTATTGTAGAGACCTAGGGCAGCGATCTGCATGCACTTTTGTTCTTTAGGACTTGCAGCATTTGTAGCTCTGCCTTCAGGGTCCAGCCTCTCATGGCCTCCTTCCCTTCTCTGAATACCTGAGGCTTTGGGCCTTCAAGGAGAGGTCAGAACTTTCTTTTCATCAGCAATTTCCTAGTTCTCATTTGAAAGTGAATGATAAGCCTGCTTGGTGGCTCAGCCTGTAATCCCATGCCTTTGGGAGGCTGAGGTGAGTGGATTGCCTGAGCCCGCAGGTTCAAGACCCGCCTGGGCAGCAACACCTCATCTCTACAATAAATCAAAAAATCAGCCGGGCATGGTAGCGCATGCCTGTAATTCCGGCTACTCGGAAGGCTGAGGCGGAAGGATCGCCGGAGCCCAGTGGGTCGAGGCTGCGGTGGCCGGGAATGGCTACTGCACTCCAGACTGGGCGACCGAGCGAGACTAACCCAACCAGACCTAAGTGCTGGTGAAAAGCTTTCATCTAAATGCTGAGTTGTAAAGGCCATGAAACGAGAGCAAGGATGCTCCATGGTGAGCGGGAGGCAGAGAGTTCCCTGAAGAGTCCTCCGTGAGCCTCCCCGAGCAGAATCAGAGAGCCTCCTTAGGTGTACAGCCCCCTGGGCCCACCGCACAGGAGAGTTAAGTCCCTGGGGTGGGTGTGAGCCTTCGTGCTGATAAATTCTCCAGGTGATTCCCTCGCATACTGAACCGCCAGACTCCTGCTCCACTCTCTACTTACGGTTTCTGCTCAGGGCTTACAGTCCACCTGAGTTGTCAACAGCAGTCAGTCCCACTTGCCTCAACATTCTCTCCCATAAGCACCACTCCAATATTCACAGAACAGGAGCCATGTACACTGGCTCACACCTGCAATCCCAGCACTTTGGGAGGTCGAGGCAGGAGGATTGCTTGAGCCCAGGAGTTCAAGACCAGCCTGGGCAACATAGCAAGACCTCGTCTCTACAAAAATGAAAAAATTTAGCTGGGCGTGGTAGCTCATGCCTATATCCCAGCTACTCAGGAGACTGAGGCAGAAGGATCGCCTGAGCTCAGGAGGTCAAGGCTGCAATGAGGTGATTGCGCCACTCACTCCAGCCTGGGCAACAGAGTGAGACTCAACTCAAAAAAAAAAAAATCAAAGAACAGCTCTCCAAAGTACATCATTCTGAAAATCATTGCATAGGAGGGCAGGGTGTCATTTTCTGTGTTGCTTTGGAACCTTGATCCCTGAATCTTTTATGATCCCTTGATCCACAATCGTTTTATCACTTGCTCCCTGAGAGAAGTGTCATTTTCATTCCAACTTAGTTTTGGCAACATCTGAGCCAGATGCTTTGAAGCCATGTTGTGGATGCCCCCTATCCATCTGCTGCAAATAGCCCACGTGTCTGTCATGGGCCTTCACACTACAATTCACACTGTAATGTAGTTTTTATCTGTAGCAACACTTATAAACCAAAACTTACGACTTATTACAGGAAACGTTTTCAGAGTAAGCAGCTGTCACGTATTCTAGTGCATCACTAGAGAGACAAGGCTTTCATGGACCCCATTGGGATCCCATGCTTGGCCTCACCCCCAGTCCCACCTCTGACTTGCAGGCTGCCTGTGTGGGTACCAATTAGGACATCATTTGAATAGCGAATTTACATTTAGAAAGAGCTGCAGCACATCTGATCCTCCCAAACCACTTCTCAGGTGGTGGAACCAATGTTGATACCAGGTAAAATCAGAGAATTTAGCCCTGTTTAAGACAGAGAGCATTTGGAGATGTGGGGATGGGTGAGGGGTGTCGTCCTTGATAAGACTAGGAGGTGCTGTTGGCACTTGGTGCAGTAGGGCGAGGGCAGGTAGGTGAGTGTCCTGCAGTGTCCGGGAAAGCTCTGCCCAGAGAAGAGCTGTCTCCACACAGCACCCAGAGCACCCCCAGGGAGATGCACTGCTCTGAGACTGTGCAGCTGCCATGAATAGAGCCAGTGCACACCCGTGCTGTATGAAACAGATGCTTACTAGCCCTCTCCATGATAAAGGCATCACAGAACTGGTTTCCACTTCAATAGAAACTCTCATTCCCTAAAATGGAATTCAGGGTGGCTGTACCACAGGTCACGACACTGCTCCCAGGCCTGGAACTCAGGCACAGCGTGCTTCACGCGGAAACGGGCTCTCTAAAGCCCAGTGGCCTGGCCAGCCAGCACCTTACCTTGTACCCATCCTTTTGCCTCAGGGCCCAGTGCAGGTGGGAGAGCCCAATAGGATGCTCCCCCACACCCTTGGATCCCACCTTACAGCTCCTAATAAGGAGCTGGGTGTCCCTTTCAGGAGTTTTTGATTTGTTATCTTAAGCTACCTGGTGGACTCTCTTAGGAGCTGTTGGAGGTGGCTTGAACATTGATTTTGATGTCAGCCAGCAAAGAAGCCAAAACAGTGGCTGCATCGGTTTGAATAAGCACACGTGAAATTTATTAAAGTGTAAAAAGAAAACCTTATTGAATGAAAAGCACCCAGGAAACCTGATGTGAATGCAGATGCTGAGGGAATTCTGACAGTGAAAGGCAGTGATATTGTCTCATCTTTTTTTTTTTTTTCTTTCCTCTTTTGTGTTTTTCCCTCTTTCAGTTTCTTTCCCAACTTTTTATATTGAAAAATTTCAAACCTATTGTCTGGGAGAACGATAAGATAAACACATTCCTTATCTCCTTTACCTAAATTCACCATTTGTCATTATTTTCTTTATTCCTTTCTCCCAATTGTTTATATATAAGTGATACATGTTATATAAATTTTGTTGAACCATTTGAAAGTAGCAAGCATCTTGACACTTTGTCTCTAATATTTCACCATCTGCCTCCTAAGAATAAGGACATTTTTCTACATAACATACTGTAATAATACTATTTTCACATCTAAGAACTTTAACAATAGTTTTATAATATTATCTAATAGTCCATCCATATTTAAATTCCCCACCTATCCCAAACTCTCTTACTTGCCTACTCCAAAATTCAGTAACTAATGAAGGATAACTTCTTTGATTCTATGGAACATTATATGACTTCCTAAACATGACCTTGAGATGCCCAAGCTGATTGTGGGGTGGAATGTCCTACCTCTAGGCTTGTCTGTGTCTTCACAGTGTTATTTAACTTGCTCCTCTGCCTAAAAATTGTTAGCTCTAGTAGCTTGTTCTTAGAAGGAGGTTAAACATTTTTTGGCAAGAATATTTCATAAGTGCTGCCAATGCACCTGATATTACATCACTTCGGGGGCAGGTGATGTCACCTTGTCCCACCATCCACAGTGCTGAGTTTGATCCCTCAGGGAAGGTGGTAATCAGACCTAGCCAGTGTCAAGGTACACGGAATTAGCAAGTCATTGGTGGGCTGGTACTTAGGTACTTTGTGAACACCCTGTCTCAGCCTTTATTCCATCCAGTGGTTTAAGTACCCCTGGATAATCCTCACCTAGATCCATCATTACTTTGGGATATTGTCTGGTATTTTCTATCCTTGACTTTCTCTTCCTGAATTCTTTGTCAGGTATGATCCAAGCCTTCAAATGTTTGCAGTGATGATGCTCTAGCCACTGCCTTAGTGGTCACCTGGATTTTGCCATGATGCCTTTTTTCTTGCCTTTGGGGTAAGAAGGAGTAACCTTAGTGGAGCAGTTACTCAATGCCAGGTCCTACATGTGGTCCTTAAGTGGAGATCTTTCATTTTCTCCCTACGCAGCAGCTCAGACTGGTGAAGTGACTTGCCCAAGGTCACCTAGTTTCTGTGGTAGAGCCAAGATGGCGCCGGACCCATCAGGTGTAGAGCCGAGGTTTTGCAGCTCTCCCAGGTATCCTTGGGTCCCCCGTAACTGTGCCTCCCACTCTACAGTCTACAGTTCTTGCCTCAGGCCACCAGTGCCCACCTGACCCAGTAGGTCCCTCAAGAGGCAAAGTCAGCTGGAGAAACACAAGCCACCCTCATTGGACAGACAGGCACTACTGGACTTCAACAGGCGGGCAGTGCTCTGCCAGAAACCTGGGTCCTTCTAGAACCATCTCCCCCTTTGAATGATGTCAACCAATTCACACATTCTGCAACTCATCAGCCGAGTCGCCAGTTCCAGCACCAGCACTATTGCTGGTTGAGGCAGGCTTGGGTGGGCCAAGGCTTTGTTTAGAAATGGGATTCAGTTGTTTGTTTGTATGTTTGTAACATCCTATTTTAAACAGAAAGCAATATGCTTGAGAAGTGGTCTTGTTTTGATGGGGGAGGGTGTTTGATTTTTGAAGAATAGTAAAGTTGGGTTTCATGGAAGTGTAATTTAACCGGATGAGTTAATAATCCAAGGCATTTTTATAGAATTTTGGATTTCTTAATTGGTAGGTGAATAGCACAGTGATAGATGTATCACACTTAGATTTATTTTGTTTAGTTTTCCACCAAGAGAATCAGATCATATGTTGATTTAAAAGAAAGCAAGTTCATTTCCCTCTGAATGTCACCCATGCCGCCTTTCTTTTTCACATTTCTCCAAGTCCCTGAGAGGAGGGTGGCATCTGCTGTACCCATCATGCACTTGTTGCTCTTTGTATGTCTTTATCTGTGTTAATATGTCACCAGAGACTGTGAGCTTGTTCCCATGAAAGGTACTGAGCAGAATTACCAGATAAGTAGCACTGCATGTCAGGACAAGTGCTGGCTGAGAAAAAAGATCTCTGAGGCTCATTCTGATGACTTTTAGCAGAATTATTCTTGAGTTTGGGGTGATGGGGAGTGAAGCAAGTGAAGAGCATTTCCAGTCTTCCTTCCTCATGCAAGAATCTGAAGCTGGGCTCGGTGGCTCAGCCTGTAATCCCACGCCTTTGGGAGGCTG
>NW_007247765.1:601383-719270 GCF_000164805.1 Carlito syrichta | reverse complement strand
CAGGTCGAGGCTGCGGTGGCCGGGAGCGGCCACTGCACTCCCCTCTGGGCAACAGAGTGAGACTCCGACTCAAAAAAAAAAAAAAAAGAATCTGGTCCTGCCCTCTCATTTTATGTACCCACTACCTGAGGCACCGAGAAGTTGAGGAATGCCCAGACCAGACCTCTCTGTGATTTGGATATGGTTTGTTCCCACCAACTCTCATGTGGAACCTTGATCCCCAGTGTGGTGGTGTTGGGGAAGCCAGTTGGGTCATGGGGCAGATTCCTTAGGAATGACTTAGTGCCATTCTCTTGGTAGTGAGTGAGTGCTTGCTGGATTGGATCTCGAGGGAAAAGATTATCGCAGAGTGAGTATGCTCCTCCTAGGATTATCCCCTTCCCCTTTGGCCTTCCCTGCCGTGTTCTGACCCAGTCCATGGCTCTCCCCAGAAGCCAAGCAGATGTGGCACCATGCTCCTTGAACTTTCCAGCATGCAGAACCATGAGCTAAACCAATCTCTTTATGGACTCCCCAGTCTCAGGTATTCTGTGATAGTAACACAAAACAGATGAAGGCAGACCTGGTCAGCTTGGGGGGTCTCTTGCAATTGCTGCATGCTCTCCTGAAGCTGAAATTTTCCGTCATTGAGTAGTAACTATAATGCTGCACCCTGACATGCCAACTCATTGCCTCAATGCTTTTTCCCATCTAAACCCTCCACCACCCAGTTTCCCACCACCAGCCACATTTAACAAGTAAGGAAACAGAGGTCAAAATCAGTATTGTTCAATAGAAATCAGAGTCAAGAAGTATGTACAATTTAAAGTTTTCTAGAAGTCATGTTAATGAACGGATGTCATGGCGCACTCCTATAATCCCAACACTTTGGGAGGCCGAGGTGAAAGAATTGCTTGAGCCCAGGAGTTTGAGACCAGCCTGGGAAACATAGCAAGACCTTAGTCTCTACAGAAAAGTTAGCACACACCTGTAGTCCCAGCTAATAGGAGACTGAGGATCACGGAGCCCAGGAGGTCAAGGCTGCAATGAGCCATGATTGTGCCACTGCATGCTAGCCTGAACAACACAGTGAGACTCCAACTAAAAAAAAAAAAAGTAAGTCATATTAAAAGAACATAGAAACAGGTGAAATTAAATTATGTAATTTATTTTATTTAGCTCAACGTATATCCAAAATATCATTTTATCATGCCATCAATATTTAGAATCATTGAGATATTTTTGTGTCAAGTCTTGAAATTCAGTGTGTATGTTTACAGCATATCTCAATTTGGACAAGTCACATTTCAAGTCCAAGGTCACACCCAGTTAGGTCCTTTCATTTAAATCTCTTAAGAGAAAGTTTATCAGCTTTTTTGCCCTCCCCCATCTGAAACCACATATTTCTATCCTCTTAGTGTATTTTTCCCCCAGCTAGCTCTAATTACAGGAATGCATGGTGTGGCCGTAACTGCCAGCTCAGCAGTTTTCTGCCTATCCTGGCAGCTGAGACAACCAACACATACTGCCTGTAAATGACAGTGCACGGCATCCTCCCAGATTCCCCACAGCAGAGTTTCCATGGTTTTCTTGCTCTTAGGAATAACTCAGTGACATGTTTTAGAGCCAGGGTGTCTTTTAAATTCATTCTTTCTTAAAGACTCATTCTTATCAATGGATTCTTAAAATATTTACTAGGTGACAGTCTCCCCAGGACCTCAACAGAATAAGTGGGTGTTGTACATTTTTCATCTTTATCTTTTTTGTTTGTTTGTTTACCAAGTATACCTCTTCTGATTAATGATGACTTGGTTTTTTTTTCTAACTGGTCAAATAATTTCCCAATACATCAATTCCATTCTGAGCATTACTCACAATAAAATATCAGTAAAGGTCAGATTCCATTTCTGCTAAATGTCGAGTCTCTGGCCATTGACCCCATTACTTGAATTATTAGTCTGTAGTCACAATCCCAGGGGGAAATAACAAAAGAACAGTGACAGCCTCCATTTTGTTTGTTTGTTATGATGGACGTCACCCACATACAAACCCCGATTTGTAAGAATTGAAATTTGAAAGATAATGAGTGGGTCTGGCTCTGAAAGAAGACAAAAAATAAACCAAAAATTCTAAAAAGAATTTTAAAAAACAAAAAAGTGAACTGGGAAAAGCTTGTCCCAAGTTCTTAGTTAGACCTCACGTTTTTCTTTCTTTCTTTCTTTCTTTTTTTTTTTTTTTGAGTTGGAGTCTCACTCAGTCACCCAGACTGGAGTGCAGTGGCCGCTCCTGGCCACCGCAGCCTCAACCTGCTGGGCTCCGGCGATCCTTCCGCCTCAGCCTTCCAAGTAGCTGGAGCTACAGGCACGCGCTACCATGCCCGGCTGATTTTTTGATTTATTGTGGAGATGAGGTCTCGCCAAGTTGTCCAGGCAGGTCTCAAACCCATGGGCTCAGACAATCCACTCACTCCAGCCTCCCAAAGTGTGGGATTATAGGCTGAGCCACCGAGCCCAGCAAGACCCCACATTTTTCAACATTCTCAGGTAAGTGAAGGATGAGGGAGGTAATACCTTTTTGTTATCTTTCAGTATTTGAAGGATGGTACCACAAAACCAGCCCCTCTCCTGGAAGATGAGTGAACTTTCCCCACAACCCCTCGGTGTGGCGTCCTTTAGATTCTGGCTTGATAGCACTGTCACTAGTCATAGATCCCTAAAATCTTCCATTTATAAAACTCCAGGTGGGCAGTTCCGCTTGTAGTCAACACTATGTGCTGTGACAGCGTGGTGTCTCCTCCCACCATTCCCTGTAGTAGCTCACATTTAGACCCCCAGCTCACAGCCCTGTTATCTGTTCTGATTCAGAGCCATTTTTCTTTTTCTTCTTTTTTTTTTTTTTTTTTTTTTGAGTTGGAGTCTCTCTCTGTCGCCCAGACTGGAGTGCAATGGCCGCTCCCGGCCACCGCAGCCTCGACCTGCTGGGCTCCGGCGATCCTTCCGCCTCAGTCTTCCAAGTAGCTGGAACTACAGGTGCGCGCTACCACACCCGGCTAGTTTTTGAATTATTGTAGAGATGAAGGCTCGCCAAATTGCCCAGGCGAGGCTCGAACCCGCGGGCTCCGGCAATCCACTCATCTCAGCCTCCCAAAGGCGCGGGATTACAGGCTGAGCCACCGAGCCCGGCTTCAGAGCCATTTTCATTTCTTTAAGTGGATATCTCGTGTTTATTTCAAAATGCCATTTAGCAGCTGTATTTCTGCTAAATAACCAGAAGTGATCGTTAGCTCCAGCCAAGTGGCTGAGTCCCTAGGTTTTGTTTCCAAGTGCGGTGCTGAGTAGAAATGTGTTGGTGTCATCTTCAGTATTAGCAGTTGGCTGAGCGAGGGATGAGTCTAGAGCCAGTAGAGGAGGGGAACACACAATGGCAGAGCATCATCCACTCCAGGGGCTCCTGGCACGGGACTTCAATCAGAATCACCTGAGGAGATATTGGAAGCCCTGGTTCCTGGGGCCCACTGTTCCCTCATTCATTTGGAATCCCTGAAGACAGGGCTCCAGACAAATGTGTAAGGACCACCTGCTTTTACTTAGCTGTATCAATTTATCAAAACTTACGGAAATTTTTATCCTATGTAACTTATATCTTAGTTAACTTGTCCTGAAACATGTTTGTACGTATGCATTGAAGTTTTTGACACACACCACCATGGGAAGTGTTTTGATTATCAGACACTCTGGGGTCTGAAGAAAGCTCACAGGTGAAACGATCATTCATTCACTCAGTAACCTTTTAGGAGTAGCGCTAGGCATTGTTCCTGCCCTGGAAAGCAGAAGTACAGTAGGCACAGGGCATGCCCCAGAAAAGTTGGTTTGATGAATGGGAACAATATTCAACAAGTGTGATGCAGTGTGGAAGTGTCATATGAGTGTATCTAAAGCACAGAAAGAAGAGCCCCCAATAGACACACACATGTGCACACACAAATACACATGTGTGCATACATACATGTGTGCATACACACGCATGCATGCAGACATACATGCATGCATATCCTCCTGCTTCTACAGTGGCCTTTTCAAAGATGGAAGGGTGGGCTGTGCTGGGAAGGTTGCACAGAGAAGCTGCAGGACTTGAGTCCTAAGGCGTGAGCAGACGAGGCAAAAAGTACGCTGCCTGTTTTTCAAAAGAATAGCTCTTGATTCCAAGATTTAAAAAAGTTTTTAATATCTCCATTTGTTTTAAGGGGCTTTCAACAACCCCTGTTGTGACTCAGTTGCTCATTCTGATATATTCACCTGGGTCTGGTACACAGTAGGTGCTCAGCATGACAGGTGTGCTGAACTGTAGTGATGCTTTCAGCACTTTTGTCTCTCTCTTCCTCCTCCTGCTCCTCCTCTTCTTCCTTTTTCTTTTTTCTGTTCTTTTTTTCAGCATGGCTTCACTCTGTCACCCAGGCTGGAGTGCAGTGGCACAATCTCAGCTCACAGCAGCCTCCTACTTCTGGGATCAGGTAATCCTTCAGCCTTAGCCTCCCAAGTAGCTGGGACTACAGGTGTATGCCACCACACCCACCTTTTTTTCTTTTTTTCTTTTTTTTTGAGACAAGATCTTGCTATGTTGCTTAGGCTATTCTCAAACTCCTGGGCTCAAACAATCCTCCTACCTTGGCCTCCCAAAGTGCTTGAATAACAGACATGAGCCACCACATCCAGCCTTGTCTCTCTTCTGACAAACTGTTAGACATAGTTGTCTCAGAGTAGATGTCGTTGCATATAATTTTCAAAATAGTACCCAAGTTACGTCTGTAAGTATCACTTCCAAAACAGTAAAAATCCTTGTCCTTGAAAGAGCACATTTAAGAATACGTGAGTTGTTCTGCTGTCATGGCATGATCTGATTTTTATATTTTAAGTGCATTAACTCTCTTTTCTAGCCTCATTTTTCAATAGATCTGAGGTTTTGGAATAGCAAAGGCTGAAAGATTAAATGGCCATGGCATTCTTTACTAAGTCTGTCATCCCGGCGGACACGGAAAACAGCATTGTAGTTTCCTGGATATTGGGTGCTTTCGTAGGATTTAGGGAACAAAGATTATTTGAGAGTGGCTATTTACACTGCATTGAAAACATAGTGCTGTGGTGGCGGCTTACAGGGCCACTGCTTTCCCTGTACATTTGTGCAGCTTTATGTGCAAATCACCACTGTTGGTTACTTCAATCCCACAGGACGTCACAGGGAAATGTTCAGCTTGACCTTCTGACTGCGTTGTAACAGGACAGGACAGCAGGAAGCTGTTCACGTATTGCTCTGTCAGGAGGCTGAATGATATTACTCGAGGTGCCCTGTACACTGGAAACATTTGTGGTTAATCTGCTGGTTTCCCAACCCTGAGAGCAGTGTGCATTCCAGGCCCTGTTCCTTAAAATAGCCATTCTGGTTAGGAGGAAAATCAATGACGGTGTGGAGCTGGACTTGGGTGAAATGCAGGGGACAGGGCTTTGCCTCGGTCCTGGGCACATGCTTGGCCACTGTGGGATCTGGGCATGTCCCCACCCCACTGTGAGCCCCCCTTGCAAATGTCCAAGATGGCATTGTGTTGAGGATTGAAGGAGACAAGATATGCTCTGTTGACAGGATGTCTGACACAGTGCTCATTCTGTGTCAGGCCTCCTTATTTTCCTTTCTAGCATATATGCCAATCTTGCCATTCTTTTGTTTCAGAATTTTTCAAGGCTCTCTTACCTTCTACCCACCCCCCCGTCCCAAGGCCTAAACACCTTAAGCTGTCATTCAAGGCCTTTTATGATCTGTCTGTTCAGTCCACCTTTCTACACATCTGACTCTTTGTATTTGATCCCACAGCAAAGCCAAACCATCTCGTGCCCTCTGGGCTTCAGCACCCACTTGCACACCTCCTGTGTGCTGCCGGGCTCATCTTAAATGTCGCCTCTAGTCCCCAAGCTGGAAAATTACCTCTGTGTCTAATGCTGTGTCTTTCTCATCATAAGTGTTTATAAAATAATAACTGAAGGAAAGTGTTGAGAAGGTTCTGGAACATATTCATGGATAACACGCACCGAGAGACTGGTGAAGGCTGCTCTCAGGTGGGCCTTTCAGCCGGAGGAAAGGCCTTTGCTGTGGTGGATTGACAGTCAGCTCAGGCTGCCGAAATGATACAGCAGAGACTGGGTGGCTCAGAAGACAGCGTTTTGTTTTCTTACAGCCTGGAGCCGGGAAGTCCAGATCCCGGAGCTGGCAAGGTCAGGGTCGGGGTGCCTCTGTCCTTGGCTCGTCCGTGGCCGCCTTCTCTCTGCATCCTCACAAAACCTTTCCCCTGTGCACACATCCCTGTTGGGTCAGGGCCACCCTCATAAATATATTGAACCACACTTACCTCCTCAAAGGCCTTTTCTCCAGATGCAATCCCAGTGGGGATTGCACATGCGTTTTAGGGGCACACAATTCAGTCTTAACTCCTTAGAGAGAGAGAGAGAGAGAGCACACACGTGTATCGTGTGTGGGTCCCTGCTACCAGCATCCTTCTTCCTCCGTGAGTGTGTGTGCGCGCACGCGCACCTCATGTGTACAAGTCCTCATTACTAGCATCCTTCTTCCTCTGTGTGTGTGTTTGTACACCCCCTGTGTGCAGGTCCCTGTTGCCAGCAATGTTCTTCCTTTGTGGCCTCATTCAGGAGTTCCCAGAGGGGTAAATGGCTTTGATCCCCTGTGGTGGCCTGGCCAGACCTGCCCAGCCTCACAGTCTTCACGAAATCCCAACCCACCAAAGCACTGCTTCCGTCCCCCTGAGGGGCTCCCAGATACATGCTGTCTGCCCCGCACCCTGTGGTTCCATCCCAGCCCTGTTCTTGCTCCAGCTGCCAGTGGCAGGGAACAGGAGAGAATGAGCCACAGCAGGGAAGGGAAGGAATTCAGGGACTAGGACAGGAGGATGACACTCTGCTTTAGAAGAGAAAAATGCAGTTTTCCTCTGTCTCTGCATCGCCTTATCCACAGATTTTCCCCTCCATGTATCTGTGGCTCCCAGATCTGAAAGCACTGAAGGAAGCCCTCTGCTCCAGAGGTTGAACACTGAGAAGGGGCATGGGGGGATGCAGTCTAACAGACCTTGGTGACCCACCCTGACTCAATAGAGGGCAGCCCCCAGCTACAGATTGTTCTGTTCTGCTAAATAAGAGGCCCTCACACGGCGTCCTCTGCCTGCAGATCAGCTTGAGCATAGGCTTTGCATGGGGCAGAGTATTTATTCTCACAGTCAGCATGCTGGAGAATGTGGTTTCACACTTTCCTGCCAGCACAGGGGTTCCCACCCATGAGTGAGCCGTGTCACCTGGAGAGCGTTTACAAACACCAAGCCTCGGTTTCACTCCCCCACACACCCCACGCCGGTGAGAGTGAGGACATGGCCCTAGCCCTGTGCCATTCTCCCAGGGTCACCGCTTCTCACCTTATTACTTCCTCAGAGGTCTCTTACTACATTTTTCGAACACAGTATTCCTTTTTTTTTTAATCAACAAAATCCAGTGACCAATTTGTTAACACTTCATCATTATATTATGGAAATTTCAAATGTATAGCAAGTAGATGGTGTAGCAAATGTTGCCCCATGCAACTCCAGCATTCTGCCATTAACACTCGGCCTCTCCTGCTTCATCTGTGCCTGATGGTTGTTGCTATTTTTTGACCAATTCAATTTTGTCAAATAGCCGACAGAGTGTAGTTTGAGAAAACCGGCTACAGGTCCCTACCACACACTGAATCGACTTGTGCAAGGGGCTTCCCACGCCTCCTCAATTTAGTCCACATGGCACCTTGAGGCGTTGTTACCCACATTTGTAACAGTGGAAACCAAGGCTCTAAGAATTGACACACCTTCCCAAAGCTCCCCAGCTAGTAAGTACTCCAACAGGGACTCCCACTCGAGGTGTCTAGAAGCATCCCTTCCCCCTAAACTACACTTGGGAAGAATAAAGACTATGAAAATATATGTAGTTAAAAGTTGTACAGCATGGATAGATTGATAACTATGTGATGAAATGCTTGTGGTGTAACGTTAATATTAGATGCTAGTTGGTAAGTCTGTGGATGCTCAGTATAAAATTATTAAAACTTTATGTTTGAAATTTTCCACAATAAAATGTTGGTGGTGGGAGGGGCTCCAACAGGAGCAAACTTTGTCTTAAATGTCAAGCAGCAGACGAGACAGACACGCTGTCCTCAGATTCCGACCCTATGGAGATCTGCTCTAGAGAGAGACTAGCGACTTGGTTGAGCTTTGCCCTTATAGGTAGCCAGCCAGCATTACAGGTGTAAGTAATTAACATAAGCTGGCAAGGACTTAGAGAACTCAGAAAACCGGGTACAGAAGCAAAGCTGCTCCCAGGGTGGCCCCTCCTGAGAGTTGAAGCTCCAGAAGCTTCCTCCTTGCTGCTGTCCATGGCAAACCAGAGCCAGACACAATGACTGACAAGCCATTCAGGTGGGACTACACAGTAATTTCTCTTTGCGATTTCCCCAAAGGAACGTTTTGCACACATGCCACCAAGGCATAACCAGTTTCTCTACATGATATAAAAAAAGCCATTGAACCACCCACATGCCTCCATGACTCAATGAAGGTCCCGTGTTGACAGTGGGCTGTTGCCCAGGGACTGCTGCAGGTCCCGTGTTGATGATGAACTTTGTCCTGAAATCCTGGGAAGTACAGACTTTGTCATCAGCCCTGGGTGTGAATCCTGACATCACTGTTACCGACTGTGCAATTTTGGGAAAGTTGCCTCACTTCTTGAGTCCAACCTGCAGGATTATTATAAGATTTGAACTCAGATCTAGGATGCAGAGTCACCTAGCCTAGTCTCTGGCTCATGGCAGTGCCTCTAATTGTCTTCCTTTTTCTGCTGTGTGTGGCTGTTGCAGATGTCTGCCTTGGGGCCCTGCTGCTGCCACTAACTGGTGGTGTGGACATTTCTTGTGTCCAGCATCTCTGCACCACAGTTTTGTCATCTGAAGATAAACTGCCTGTTCTCCAAGATGTTGTGGTATATATACATATATATATATAGTGAATTACTCCTTAGAGAAGCCTCTCAGCTTATGGAGCCACAGGATGTTCCACCCAGAAAGGGTGACGTGCAGGGGCAGATTGGAGAAAAATGGTCCACGCAAGACTGAAATCAGCAAGTTGGCATTTCTGAAAACTCAACATGCCCTTAGGAAATATTGCCAAGGGAAATGTAGTTGCCCCTCAGTGGGGAGCATGGGTGTCTGTTTCTGGTCACTCCCCACAGGAGCCTTCATGCAACCTGGCTCCATGTGAATCTCTGCCAGGGGAGGCTTGGGGGCTGCTCGGGCATAGAGCCCACTGCAGCATTCCTGCCTACATATGCCACAGCCATCATCCTCCAAGAGTGACTCTACCACCATTTCCTGTGCATTGTGGCCAGGAGGGCTGGCTTGTCCAGCTTGCATGACACACACTGAGTATGCTGTCCAGTGTGCAGTGAAGCCTCGTGTGGGTCTTCTGTCCTTGCTGGTCCTGCCCTCAACCACCCAAGTCCTGGTGATGCCCGCCCTGTTTCCCCCACAGCTGCGAGGAGCCCAGGATTTGGGCTTCCTTAATCGCTAGCAGATGGAGGTGGGCAGGATGTGGAGGCAGGGAGGACTTCTTGCTCCAGGCGGTATGGTGTGCTCTCTCTTCGGGTGTGTGGCTGTCCGTGCTTATTTTCATTTTCCATTTGGGTTTTGTCGAACTGTCACCTTGTCTCTGGCTGTATTTTGCTGCTGGTTGCAGTATCTAGCAAAATGGGGTGATTTGGTTGCTTATTGATGGAATCAAACTTTTCACCGTGAGGTATGGATAGTGCGTGTTATGATGATGGCATTTTCTGTTTGTAAAATCTTCTGCAATTTACAGAATGTTTTTACAGACATCATTGTCTCTTCTGGTCTGGACAGAGGCCCAGGAAAACAATGCCGGCTCTGTTCACTCTGCGAGTTTCAATTTCCCCTCATCCTTTGTGCCATCTCTGGTCAAGCCACACAGGAGAGAGTCACCAGTGGGAGCTATAGCCTCCGCCCTGTTCCTCTTCCCGCTCTCATTTCAGTCAGTCAGCTCAGTGTCTTCCAATACTCCCTAATGCTAATCCCCTGATGATGGTTAACTCACCAGCAGATCATCCCTGCCATCAAGCCACTTCCAGCATGGGTGGGAGGCAAGACCTACAACTGAGTATATGTGACAGCCCTTGGCACACAGCAGGCACTGAAACGAGGTGTTAAGCACGTGGGTGAATAAGCGATGTACAGCAGAGCCCAGCAAAGCCCTGAAAAGGAGGAAGAATGAGGGAGGACTGGACGGTCCCCAGATGTTGATGGGAATAAGCACCAAGGATGTAGCACTCTCAACATGCCTGGGAGCTCGAGGCCCAAGGACCAGGCCTTGTTGTGGCTTCCGTGTTCCGCTAGTGCCACTGTGAAGGGCTGCAGGTAACAGAAAACCATGAATATACAAGGTGGGACCCAAAACACCAGAAATTATTTATAAAAATTGTGCATTTATTCTTACATGTTTAAACTTCAGTCACCTTCAAAGTCCTCTCTGTTGGATGTCATACACCTAATTGAGGCGCTTTTCCACTAGTCAGAACTTGTCAGTGTTGATGCCCTTTAGTGCTGCTACCATTTTTTTGTTTCACTTCTTTCACATCAGCAAAACGTTTCCCTTTGAGCACTTTTTTCATCTAGAGAAACAAAAATAAGTCACTCAGAGTGAGCTCAGGTGAATAGGGGTACGGTGATCATGCTGTTTTTGGTCAAAACTGCTAAATATTCAGCATGGTGTGGGCAGGTGCACTCATAAGTAACCCATCAAAAAGTGCGCAAGCACAATGAAAAACTCTTAAAAAAATTCACTGAAGCGGGAGGCACCTTCTGACAACACTAGCTGGTACCCTGATGCTGATGGGTTCCTAGAACACTTACCTAGCAAGAGAAACCTATGCTACAAGAGGCCCGCCCTCCAAAAGATAATTCCTTTTTTGGGGGGTCCCCCTCATATATAAACTGAGAAGCATATTCAGGGAAGTGCCATTCTTTGCTCTTAAGGTTGTGACAAGCAGAAAGAGGGAGGCAGACAGACAAACCGACCAGAAGAGAGAAAATGCTGTCAGGAAAAGGGCCAGTGAAATTGCCCCATCTTAAAAACTCTACCTCCTGGATTTGAGAAGCTACTGTATTTTAGGCCTGTGCTAAAGGCAAGGAGAAAGTAGAGAGGAGAATCAAAGCGACTCTTGGCCCCAGCCCCTAAGAGGACCTGCCATGCACAGGAAGCTGTGAAGGACGGTGAATACCTCACCCACAGTCTTCAAGTGTGGGAATGAGCTGAGGAGTTGAGAAAGGGCGACCCGTGCGGGCCTGGGCAGCTGAGAAGGGATCACTTGGGGTAAGACACACGGGCATGGCTGGTGGATGAGATATGGGGACCACACAGACAATGTGTGGACACAGCCCACCCTGACTGTAGAGTGCTGGGCCATGGGAGGCTGGTGGGCGCTGGTGTGGAAGGCAGGGATGCCATGCCTCAGAGCTGAGAAAGCTGCTGAGCCGGGAAGCGACATCATGAAGGTGACAAGTGGGACATGTGTTTGTGCCCAGAGCTTTTGCTCCCATCTTGCTGTCTCAGGTGTCGGCAGGGGCCTACACTGTCCCTGCCATCAGTGCTAGAGAAACCAGGACCTTTGTCATGTCTCCTGGGGACACCAGGACATGCAGGCCAAGTGTCCAGTGGAGAACAGAGTAAGAACAGAATCCTCCAGGTGCTCGTCAGGAGGACACTCTATGTTGATGCTTTTGACCACCACGAGACTGTCCCTAGGCTATGAATGTTTTAGAGACTACCACAGTTTGTGTTGTGTGGACGCTGGGTCTTTTCATGATGGTGGGTTTAACAAATAACATCCACATTAGTACACACCCCCGGTGGAGAGTCCTTAGAAATACAGAAGCACACAAAGGACAAAACAAAAGTCACCTGCTGTTCCACCACACAAAGACAGTCACACATATCAATAGGATGCTGTTCAGTGTCCTTTCCTGATACAAATTTAGAAATTTTTTTAAATGACTTCAAGCTGTACTTGATATTTTATGTTTTACTTTATTTGACTTGGCCTTGTACTATGAATATTGTGTGTGTCACTAAGCTTACTTCACAATATGATTTTAGTTCTACATGCCGTTCCATTGGAGGTGTGACCATCACTTGATTCATTGGTCAGATGAATTGTTCATTTTAGTACCTTCAGTGAGTTGGTTTTTAACATGTTTGTTAAAAAAACACCATAACAGTATTTTCAGATAATCTCGTTTTTATTGAGTTAATTATCCAGTCTGATCCAAGTGAATATAGAACCTTCTCCACAGTTTGATATCATTTTTATTGTCATGGCATCAAAAATGTTAATAAACCAGCCCCTCTGTGGAAAACAATCGTATTTTCCATGGCCTGTGCTTCTAAAACTGTCCCTACGCTGGAAAAGTAAATCTGACTATGGAGTAAGAATGTGGGGTCTTAATTGGATCAAGTAGCTCTTAGAATGTGTCATTCTGTGCTTGGTTATAGTTAAATGTCAACAGATTTTTTCAAGTAACCCTCAATGTTATCTTCCTTTGGTTGAAGAACCAAGCCTTTGAGAGCTTTCCAGTGCTCTGTCTCTGCCCACCTCCTGGCCAGTGTCTCCCTCCACACCCCCTCTCCTTCCCGATGTGGGACGCCATCTTGGAAGGCCAGGCCCTGCTGACTTGAGTACAGGCTGTGAAGAAGAAAAGGTGTCAACCGTATTTTCCTTTGAGGCAGAGTTTGATTTGCAGGGGCCTGGACTTCCTGCTTGTGTTTCTTTTCCAGTAAATAAGTGTGATTCACCACAGTTCAAGGTAACCCCATCTACAATGCCTTGTTTTTTCGAAGTGGATTTTTCCATGGGAATAAAATAGCAAGGAATCCTGTCAGTCTCCCGTGAAATTATGCTCCCTGCCTCTGAGAGTTTTGCAGTATAATTAGGTTACTTGTTTTTCTTAATTATTTTGTATCGCCCTGTGCTTGTCTGGGCGAGGGGTCTGTTGAAGAGCAGGAGAGGAAGAGTAAGAAAAATAAACACAGTCTTCCATTTTAAAAGTGGTTTCATCTGCTGGTGGTGCACAGGAGCACAGGTCTTCATGTTAAACTAACACTTAACTGTGTGCTGAAGCCCCTTACCAATTCTAGTAATTTACATTTCGCTTAGGTTTTCTGTGTAAGCAATCATATCAACTGTAAATGATTATAAGTTTTCGTTCGTCTTTTTCAATCATGTATCTTTTCTTTTCTTTTTCCTTGGCCTACCATTCTGGCTAGGACCTGCAGGGCAGTGTTAATAAGGCACAGGAATAGTTCAACCCTTAGCTTGTTAGTGATTTTGAAGGGAAGGCTGCTGGCGTTTCACCATTGAGCATGATGCATACTGTTGGGTTTTGGTAAATACTTTTTTATCAGATTAAGAAAACTCTCTCCTTGGTTTACCAAGAGTTTTTATTATTTATTTGTTTGTTTGTTTGTTTGTTTTTTTGAGTCAGAGTCTCACCTTGTCACCCAGGCTGCAGTGCAGAGGCACACTCATGCCTGTTGTTCTTAAGTATGTACCTCGGGATATATGTGATCCCTTTCCAGAGGTAAACAACATACTGCACAAGGAAAAAAACAACACACAGTAACAAATTTCCTGTTTCAAAAAAAAATTCCAAGTTGGTTTAGAAATTAGGCTGGCTTGCATTCTGTGTTCTAGTAGAGAATAAGAAGCTTGCCCTGATTTGCCAACATGAGGTAAGTGTTATGTCTGGAAGGTCCAGAGATCACAATTTATACACGGGAAGGGTTGCAAGGACTTGAGAAACCTTCCTCCCCATGGAGCCAGCCCCCTGCTGTGTGTAGGGAGTGGTCTGTGGGTCACTGGCACGCCACCCCTCACTTGCATGAACCTTTCCAACCCTCAGGAAAGCAGACCCCGACATGGGGCCCAGAACTCTCCAGACAGTTGAGAGGTCCAGCTTTAGACAGATGATACAAGGCATAGCTTCATGTTGCTTAGATTGTATTTGATGAAGAACAGAGGGACACTCTTGTCCCATTGACTGGTCTCTGTCTCTTGATGCCAAAAATTCAATTTTCATTGCAATTTAAGCAATCAAAATTCAGTCTTCCTAAGAATGGCAAGTACAGCCTCGCATCTGGCAGGTCCTTCTCTACTTCCCCCTCCCAGCTTCCCTAGCTCAGCCTAGCTGAGGGGAGGCCCCCATGATGACCCAGGAAACCTCTCTCTCTGGCTAAGTCAAGCAATGTATGTTGAGCAACTTGACCCAAAATGTCTATATCCAGCTGTTAGGTCAGTGAGCTGAGCTGGTTCCACAGGTATACAGAGAATTATACAGCAATTAGATAAGGAGAAAGGGAGTTTATTCAGAAAGTAGACCAGAGAGAAAGGGAGGATCCACTTCTCCAAAATTAAGAACACTTAAGGAACGTTTGGCAGCGAATGCTTGAGACTGGGGAGTTTTAAGCTTTTCCTTTAGAGGGCGGGCAAGTATCCCCAGGAGCTGGCGACATGGTGATGGGATCGGTTCCTTGTATCTCTGACAGCCAGATGGATGGGTGAATCAGTCACCTAGACAAGAAGGGCTGAACTGAGAGCTGAAAGACAAATTCTTGGACATGTTCATCTTAGCATCTTGTGACCAAGTAGAATGAAGCCTACCTGGGGGCCAGAAAATATGTTGTTCTTCTAGTTACTGATGATGGCTGTGCATGCAGCATTGACCTAAGCACATGGCCAGGTTTGGTCAAGTTTGGTGATCAGAGAAACTCCATGTTGGGCTCTGTCCTTTCACCATTGCACCACGTTTCTCTGTTTCTGGAGTCCCAACAGAAGTGAGGCTGGTGTGCTCATGCTGTATTTCAGTAAATACCACATTTGATCACACTTTTAAGCAGCCTTGTCAAACAGTTGACTCAGATTGAAATTACTTTCAGCTAACACCCCCCTCCCCCCAAATAGTTTTCACCTTGCTGCAGCTAAACCACATGTCCGCCATCTTGTACTTACAAATTTTTTTTCTTTGGTTCAGGCCTTCACATTTTTCCTTACTTATGTGTCCTGTCAGTTGTGGCTTGCTACTCCAGCCCACCAAGTATTTTCTGTCCCTCCAAAAGTTTGTTCTGTTGGAACATTTTACCAAGCAAGTTTCCCATATCTTAGTCTAAGACATTGGCAAGTTGTCTGAGCATTCAGTGCCCCATTTTATGCCCCTGGAGGCCACCTTTCAGTGGACATGAACTCACTTAACTATTGTCTTACTTAAATATTGTCATCCACTTCATTGCCTTAGTATCCAACCCACATCTCCTGTCTTGTTGACAGAGGTGTTTCGAGAGCCTTTTTGGATATTATGTTGCCAAAGTTCGTAAAAAACCACTTTTCTCTGGCCCCTGTCAAAATAGAAAGTAGGATAACTGTCCTCACATGAAAGCATCCTGTATGAGGGATTAGACCAATGCTGAAGCACTTCAGTAGGAGTCCCTAAACATGGCTTGTCTTTTCATATAACATGCCTTGACACTTTTACTACAAGATTAGTTTCTCTAAGACTAATTAATGTTGAGATTTCAAATACAGAAATGGGACTGAATTTCACCCACAGCTATTTTTACCTCTATTGTGTAAGTAGTCAGATTTATCCTCGCTTATTCCAAACTGCCAGATACTAGAATGTGTCAACTAGAAAGTCAGAGATAAACTGTGTCTCTAGTTCCATTCCACCAGCCAACAGCCTTGTCAATCCCTTCATTCCCCTCCTCACCTCCATCCCCGTAAGCCAAGGTTGGTTGACACTGGCTTGGACCAGCAGAGCTTTCTAGCTAAGTGCTTCTCTTCCAGTGCTCCCTCAGCTGAGTTACACTGTGTGCAGCTGCCAAGCCACAACTCTCTTGCTCAGACCTCCACTCGGCCATCCCTCTGAGTTCCAGACTGAGTCCAGTCCTCCTCTCTTGGCTGACTCTGCTCAAAGCAGTCACTGCCTCAGTTCGCAGACCCTGTTACCCCTGCTGGCTCATCACTCTTCCCTAAATGTCTCTTGTGCCTCCCTGGCTGCCATATTTACTCTGGCTTTTCCTGTGGTCAAGAATGTTCCAACCCAGCTCTAGATGTAGAACCCTTGCGTCTTTCTCAAGCGATAAGTTAATTGTTTCTCCTCAGTGAAGACTAATCTCTCCTCTGACAGTGATTTCTTTCTCCACTAACCTCCTGTTAGCACCCTACAACTTCCAAGTGACAGTTGTTTTGTGTAAATTTATTCATGTACTTGTTTTGTCAAAAGGTGCTCCAGTGCTGGGATGATAGCCTACTCATTGTTTTAGTTCACCAAGTAGATGGGACATACTGGTTGATTGGTTGGTTGGTTGGATGGTTGGTCTGTTGGTTGGTTGGTTGGTTGGTTGGTTGGTTGGTTGATTGGTTGATTGGATGGATAGATAGATGGATGGAGCTGAGACTCAAGAAAGGATAAATAACTTGCCAAGATCACAAAGTTGAACCAATGGAATTAATGAAAGAGTCAGTTCCCAAATTCAGTAATAAAATATTTGTCTAATATCACTCCACATTCTTTGCCATGGTTTTGCTTTGATCTTTTTGTGGAAGTCTTAGTAATAAACATCCAGCTTAATAAATTAGACAAAAGTCTCAGTTTTTTTGTTTTCTACACTATAAATGTTACTCCTTAGTTTTGCATGCTTAGGAATCTATATCTGAGAAAAACAAGTGGCAGAATTTTCCTGTCATGTTCTTTAAACTTAAGAAATAATTTGAAAGGAGATGATGCCACTTCTGAACTTCTATCCCATGCAATTTTAAACATCTGAAAATACATGGAAGACATAGGTATTTTCACTCTAAAAATCAGAATTCTCTTAATAAAATTTTATACTCTAGTTTACTGTTGGCAGGTTTTTTGTAGTTTTTTGTTGCTTGTTGTTTTAGGGAGGTGTAGGCTGGAGATTAAAATAAAGATTTATATTAAAAGAGATTAAGATGTTAAGAATAGTGATTAAGCCCCAGCATGAAATGGTCACCTGACCTGGAGACCCAAAGATGGTAGTTCTGGCACTCTCAGACCACAGTGTAACAAGAGCGTGATGTTCTCAGCCTGAGCCAGGGCCCTAGGCCTCGTTTGAATCTGAAAGGGATCCCACATCCTTCCTGCTGCCACAAAAAGGAGCTGAAAAGAATTCACAGAGAAAACAGAGACTCTCATATGTGTTAAGCTGCCCAGACGTCCTGTCCCCAGTGCCCCCAGAATAGTGAAATTATTGAGAGTGGGAGTGAACAAGAAAAGAATAAAAGAACAAAAGTAGACGATGCTGAGGAAGAAAGAGCCAGCCGAAACTAGTCCTTTTACTTTGCTTCCCTTAGTGCTTTCTCAAGTGTGGTTCTGCAGATAATGGCAAAGAGAAAGAAATTCAGGGTCGTGTTTTCCATTTTCAAGCAAAACTGAGCCTCCATCTCATTCATGGTTTCATCTCTTACCCACCAACCTTGAAAGTGGACATGACCCATCTGTCCTGTCATTGTTCTGTGTCTTTGAAGCCCCGTTCTTACTTTTTAAATAAGTTCCCCAAAAGTATGGGATGGCTGGAACGCACACCATTTGTTTCGGCATTTTGGTCAGAATTCCCAAATGCCTTCAGTGTTAGCAAAAAAAAATGACACTACTTGGCCTGATATGGAAGGTCTGACCAAAAAAGAAAGTGGTAAAGAAAGTAGCCTCTTCCCTACAATTTCTTTTCCCTCCAAATATTTCTTGGTTACTTCTAGTCCAGACAAGCCTATCAGCATCAGAGACACGAGGGTCATGGTACAGAAAGTCAGAACGCAGGAAGTCTGGAGCCAAGTAAGTAAAAGCACAGGCTTCTTCAAAACGGACAGGTGCATGAGTAGAAGTGGTCCACACCGCCACTGTATAGTCAGATGCTGAAGACATCAGATTAAACTAGAAGCAACAGGGAAACCCGCAGATACAGGATGTCGATCATGGAATTCTTTCCAGGGAATATCACACCGTCCTTCCCAGGCTTCATAATCAGCAAGGTTTCCATCCTGTGGGTCATACATCCCTATAATTTCTTAATTCCATATTTGTTTCCACACATACATTTTGAGCATATATTTTTTAAAATGTATGCTATATATTTAGTATTATATTGGAAGTTTTACCCTATTTGCTATCATCATGTTATCTAAATCTAAGCTACCTTTTAAGGAAACAAAAAGGAGAAACTGCAATCATGTAAAAAGTATATCTTTTGCCTGGGAGATGCAGAATAACTTCTAGCAGATAATTAGATTCTTTAGAAAGGAAAAGAGACAGGGTAAAGCCTGAACTAAAAGAATAATGCGTTCTGTTTCCCTCCCTCAGGCGAGGGTGTGTTAGAATATTTTGAGTTCACATTTTAATAAGCTTCTGTTGTATTGTTAAGGAGCTCCTAGGTTTTCCATTTTAGAAGCATAATCTTATCGTGAAAACCCACCTGTTGGCTCAAGCCTCTAATCCCAGCACTTTGGGAGGCCGAGGAGAGAGGATTGCCTAAACTCAGGGATTTGAGGCCAGCCTGGGCAACTTGGTGAGACCTCTCGTCTCTACAATAAATCAAAAAATTAACCAGGCATGGTAGCACATTCCTGTAGTTCCAGCTACTTGGAAGTCTGAAGCGGAATGCTCGTTAGAGCCTAGCAGGTCGAAGCTGCGGTGGCAGCAAGTTTGCCACTACACTCCAGCCTGGGCAACAGAATGAGACTCCCACTCAAAAAAAAAAAACAAAACCCACTTTTTAGGGTGCAGTGCAAGCATCCTCCTTTCCTTGGGACAGTCCAGTCTGAGCATCATAAACATGATTATTATTATGGCCATTATATCATAGCTGTTGCTCCAGAAAGACTTTGTCAAAGGCACATCACATGGGAGAGACCAGCAGGCAACATTTGGGACTGCAAATAGCAAATATTAGGTGGGTTTTGTTTTTGTTTTTGTTTTTTGATTCAGGGTCTCGCTCTGTTGTCCAGGCTGGAGAGCAGTGGCATGATCTCAACTCACCGCAGCCCCAACCTCCTGGGCTCAGGCAGTCCTTCCTCCTCAGTCTCCTGAGTAGCTGGTACTATAGGCATGCACCACCACGCTTGGCTAATTAATTTTTTTAATATTTTTTTGTAGAGATGAGGTCTTGCTATGTTGTCTAAGCTGGTCTCAAACTCCTGGGCTCAAGTAATACTCCTATCTCAGCTTCCCAAAATGCTAGGATTATAAGCATGAGCCACTGTGCCTTGCTGTTTTTGTTTATTTGTTTTGGTTTTGGTTTTTTGTTGTTGTTGTTGTTTTTAATCGCTTTTATCCATGAGTTACCTGCCCAAAGGAATTTGCCACAGACTCAGAATAACAGCACCAGAAGAAATGTTCGAGACTATTTGACTCAACCATGACAGAGGCTGAGGCCCAGGGAGGGTGATTGGTTTACCTGCGGTAACCAGCAGGTCAGGGCAGAATAGCAGCTTGCATTTCTGTTAAACCATTTTATTCACCTTCTAAGGAACCTGTTTCCCTGCAGGTGGCTTACCGTGTTTGATCAAATGCCCCAAATCTTCAACCTGGTTAGCCTTTTCCATTCCTGAAGATCTATCCCAGTGCTGTCCCATAGACACAGTGCTCACTGCAATGCAGACAGCATAGGTAATTTAAAACTCCCTATCAGGACCAGTCTGGGCAACTTGGCGAGACCTCATCTCTACAATAAATAAAAAAAGATTAGCTGGGCATGGTAACGTGTACCTGTAGTTCCGGCCACTTGGAAAGCTGAGGCGAAAGGATCGCCAGAGCCCAGCAAGTCGACGCTGGAGTGGCTGTGAGCATGCCACTGCCCTCCAACATGGGCGATGGAGTGAGACTCCAACTCAAAGAAAAAACTTCCTAGTAGCCACATCAAAAAAAGCTAGAAGACGAGACTTAATCTCTACAGTAAATCAAAAAATCAGCCGGGCATGGTAGCGCATGCCTGTAATTCTGGCTACTTGGAAGGCTGAGGCGGAAGGATCGCCAGAGCCCAGCAGGTTGAGGCTGTGGTAGCCGGGAGCGGCCACTGCACTCCAGTCTGGGTGACAGAGTGAGACTCCAACTCAAAAAAAAAAAACTAGAAAAAACAGATGAAAGTAATATTAATAATATTTTTTGTTTAAGCCAACCTAACTACTAAAACATTATCATTTCAACATGTCATCATATTTTTTTATTTATTAATGAAATATTTTCTATTCTTTTTTTCATACTGTGTTGTTGAAGTCTGGTTCTGTGTTTTACCCTTGCATCACAGGTGGAACCAACCACATATGGTTCTTGCTTCTTACCATGATGGACAGCATAGGTGGACATGGCTGCGCACCAGACCACAGGCCCCCAACCTTAGAATCATAAATGTCTCTGAGTACTAGTTCCTGTGTCTTTGCAGTTTTGCTTTTCGTATGCCATGCTTGTCTCCTAGAAACTCAGAGAAGTGAGCCAGCATGCACTACTGTAAACGGAGTGCATCTCCTGAAAACGTGGGCTAGCCCTCACTAAGACAGCATTACCCTGTGATATCTTACTCCTGCCTTCCTCTAATTCCATGAAGTTCTGCATTTCCTTCGTGTCAGAAGTTCCCATACCAGCTGCAGCTGTTTCCTGCGGATAACATTCTAAATGGCTAATTATTTATGAGATGTCTGGTAGTGTAACTGCTATCGGAATGAATACGTGTTCCAAAGCCTATATCCCACGCCAGGCTAATTAACAATCTTCCAAGAAATAATTGTTCAACTTTGGCTGTAGCTCTCAACAGTGATGATCTCTTGCTCTGACCTAATTACCCGACTTAACGTTAAACTATGTAAGGAGGGAGATCAAAGACGAAAGTCATCTTGCTTTCTATTTGCTCAGGCATCGTCTTTCACCAGCCTCCACGTCCAACAGTCCAAGGAACGCACCAACAGAATAGTAATGAATGACGGTTGAAGCCGAGGTCATTCTATTCTCCTCTTCCTTGAAGTGGGAATAACAGTCGTGCCTACCTCAGGGACCCATGAGAACAAAGGAGGAAGCTGTCTGACCCATAGTTGGTATGCAAAAAATATCAAAACTGATTCAGAAAAATAGAGAGCAAGTGGGTGTGTCTGATCTAAAAAACAGAAAGGACGCCTACCAGCTTTGTTAAAGACATTCTCTGCATGATTCTTGGGATCAAATCAGGCTCCACCCAGACAGAGAGCTCTGTGCTTCCGCTGCATCTCCGGCATGACCAACATCACTCCAGTGATAATGGGAATGTTGGAGTCAAAAGCTAGCTCACTTCAAAGGATAGGCAAGGTACAGTGTCAGAGGGGGGAGCCGACCCAAATAATGTGCTTCAAGTTACCAGAGCATGTTCATGTCTGGTGTTCATAGTAGACTGTGACAGCTGTATGGAAGAAAGAGTAGGCTTGGGGGATGTCATTTATGATCTTTTGTGATGCTGCTTTCAAGTGCTCCTCAGAGTCAGGAAATGGAGTTTCTAGAACACAAGGCTTTAAGATCAACTGCTTTCTTTCCTTGACTTTTGCCTCTTGGCCCATCTGCTTTCCTTGAGAATTCCAGATGTGACCCGTTGGTTCACACCAAGTAAGATCACACCATGTAGCTGCTTGACGCTCACAGCTGCAGTCATCCCATAGAAAACAGGCAGATTCGGAAATAGGCTTGAATCGCTTCCTCTCTCTGCTGGGCCCCCAGAATCTGCCCAGAGTTCTGCTTGGGCAGAAGGACATTGACAGACAAAGGGAAATACATACAGTCCAGGCCATTTGCCAGCCTTGGTGGGCACATTTTGCCTTTGTAGAGAATATTTTCGTTATCTCGGTTCTGTGTCTCATCATTGACCTTGAGCTCCCAAACTCTCAATGAGTTGGCATCTCTCTTGGGAGGGCCATGTTTCATCTCCTCCTATGATCCCACATACAGCACTAAGACAGTGCTAGGGGGCACTCTCTCCCCCTTGTTTGTCCTGACTGCCTGGAGAATTAGTCTTTGTTGCTGTTGGAGGATTCTGAAGATGAAGCCACTCAAAGCTAAGGCCTGCTGTCAGAGAGAACAGTTAGTGACTTCCCCTGAACTTACACACTAGTGCCTTTTTATTTTTATTTATTTTTATTTTTTGCTTTGCCATGGATAGGCAGTTACATACTTTATTTAGCAAAAGAGAGAACTATTGAAACTTACTAAATAGTGGCATATCATACCATGGAACGCTGCTAAGCAATAAAAGCTACTATACTATTCAGTAGTAATAAACTGCTGAATACACAATATCACCAATAAATGTCAAAAACATTTTACTGAGTGAAAACAAGTGGACACAAAGAGTACATACTGAACTGGGCACAGCGATTCTCGGCTGTCACAGCATTTAGGGAGGCCAAGGCAAAAAGATTGCCTGAGCCCAGGAGTTCAACACCAGCCTGGGCAACATAGCAAGACCTCGTCTCTACAAAAAATCAAAAACATTAGCTAAGCGTGGTGATGCACACCTGCAGTCCCAGCTAATGGGAAGGCTGAAATGGAAGGATTGCCTAAGCCCAGTAGGTCGGGGCTACAGTAAGCTGATCATGCCACTGCACTCCAACCTGGGCAACAGAGTGAGACCCCAACTCAAATACATACTATATAACTACATTTATATGAAGTCCTGGACTAGAGAAAACTGATCTGGAGTTGTAGAAATCACAACTGTGTTGGTCTGGGACGGGACTGACTACAGTGGGTTTTTCCAGACTCGTGAAAATGTTCTATGTCTGGATGGCAGTTTAGGTCATGCAGGCATGTACCTTTGTCAGAACTCACTGAACTGTAAACTTAAGCTCTATCTATACATTGCACTGTGTGCAAATTGTATCTAAGCTTTACAAAGGAAGAAGAAAGAAACTACCAAGAAATGGGGACAGTACTGTCCAGGTAGTGTTCATCATCCCCTGTTAGCACCAGGTGCATGGTGGACATGTTGCCCATTTCTTTGGGACTTCCTGGCAGTGGAGTGCCCACATGGTCACCTACGTGGTCACCCACATTTGAGATGTATAGTCTTTCTTCTCATAGGAAGTCGTCCCAGAGTTACGTGGGAACTCAGTGCTTTGTAAGTTGCAAGGGAAATGTGTTACTTGTATACTTTTGGAAGGTTTATACACGTCTGCTTCCCAGTCTCTTACTGGGATTTGGAAGAGAGTGTCTTAAGCCAGGACTTTATGTAAAGTGCTCTGTGTTGTAGCATGCAGATGTTTACATTAAATTAACCTCTCCTTCTCCCTTTGCTGTGCTCCCAGGCGATCTTTCTGGAATATAAGTCCACTGCGCAACTCCTGCTTGGGCATCAGTGGCCGACTCCCCCTTTCCTATGTAGGACCCTGCCTGTCTCTGCCTGCGTTCATTTGTCCTTGGGTTTTGTTACCCCAGCAAGGACGCTCCCTGCAGTCTCCCTGCCATGTCCTGAGCCCGCAACCTCATGGAGCCTGGCAGCACTCGCCCGCCCCTCTTTCATATCCTTCCCACAGCCCACCCGATGTCCATCCCCTGAGCACTTGCCATGGTTCCTCAAGTGAGGTGACCCGTGCACCCAAGCTCCCAGAGCATTGCGTATCCCTCTAGGCAAACATACCACACTGCAGGAGAACTTGTGCTTTCCGCATCCCCTGCTTCCCATGGGTGGGGCACTCTTCAGCCATGGGGGCAGCATTCTGTGTCCTTGAATCTTGTGCACGTTGCTTGGAAACATAGTGCTGGTCCATAAATGGAGGTGGAGGAATGGATAGATGGATGAAAGAATTCATTCACTCATTCATTCAACACTGCATCCAATCCCTTCTTTGTGGGCCTCTGAAAAGGAAACATATAAGGACCAGAATGTTCTGCAGCCCTAGCAGTAACAGGTTTTCTGGGCTGATGTTACTCTGGTCCTGTACGCCTTGCTGTATTTTTCCAAGCGGTAAGGAGAATGTGATGATTTTCTTTGCCTGGGTGGCATGTTTTACCTCTCCTTCTCTGCATGAGGGAATTCCTACCTAGTTCTAAGAAAGAAAATGAAAACATGCCACTAATGATGTAAACCCAGGCAAGAAAAAAATGCAAAACAACCTGGTATGGTGGTACATATATGTTACCCAGGTACTGAGGAGACTAAGGATTGCTTGAGTCCAAGAGTTTGAGGTTATAGTGAGCTGTAATCATACCACTGCACTCGAACCTGGGCAACAGCATGAGACCTCAATTCTAAAAAAAAGAAAGAAAGCAAAACAGGCCAGGCAGAATGGCTCATACCTATAATTCCTACACTTTGGGAGGCTGAAGTGGGAGGATTGCTTTAGGCCAGGAGTTCAAAACCAGCCTGGGCAACATAGTGAGACCCCCCCATCTGTACAATAAAAAGAAAAGAAATAAATACATAAGTAGAAAACCATAATGCAAATATCATCTAAGAATAAATTAGCTTTTTATATTTTCTAAATACCTTCACATATACTACTTTGTTTTATCTTCACAAAAATTCCATGAATTAAGCAGGAGGGATAATTGTTCCCATCAGGTACATGAGAAAATAGAGGTGAAGTAAAAGCCACATGATCTTTCCAAAGTCGCACATCTGACTAGTGAGAATGCTGGGACCAGAATAGGAGTCCATGTGCTCCCAGCAGTCTGGGAGATTGTACAAAAGAACAAGTTCCCAGGAAGGATCAAATAATTGCTGGAAAAGCACTTCCGATCTCCAGCGAAAACAGATCTTTCCAGCTGAGTGCCCTCCCTAAGGCCCGATGAATGTCATCTGCCAAGTAGCTATTCTTCTGTCTTCCGCATAAGCCGCTGCAGTCTGGAGGCCACTGTGAAATCTCTGAGAATCAGGAGCGGCCATCCACTGCCGAAATAGATTTGAAACGCAAGGAAGAAGCCACAGATTCACACAGGAGTTAGAGAATGCCTGTCTTAACCAGCCCCTGCCGGGACTCAGGCCTGGGCCCTCCTGCAGGTCGGGGCTTTGTCCCGGTGCTGGTGTGTATGCAGGGAGACAGCTGTTTTGCTGGGCCAATGGCATATTTAAAAGTATTTAGCAGTAGGGTAATGGCTGCAGCTGCATTGTTCCTCCAGGGAAGGCAGATGGCGCTTCTCCAACCACTCGTAAAGGTCGAGAGTAGGAGCAGAGGGAGACCTTGTTCCTACTTAGCACTGTGCCGTCCCGTGGCATGGCCCTTGTGAGGTCCCCACCCTGAGGGTGACTGTAGGACCAGCTCTTCGGCTTTGCACCCTGCATTCATTCGACAAGATCCTGCAGACCTTCTTTTTTAAATAACAGTCACAAGGCATTTTGTTAACAGATGAGGGCTGTGACTTGGTCCGCCATCCTGACGCGCGGCTCAAGGAGACCAGACCGCAGTCACGTCAAACCTTGGACATGCTCATAAGTGTGTTGGGCCGACTTGCCGTTGGAATCCAGTGTTAGCAGCCCTTAGGCATCCGCCCCTGGGATCCTGTGTGGCATTCACCCTGCCCTGTTCCTTCTTTCTCGCTTGTCCTCCCCAGGGTCTCCTCTGACTGTCTTTGCTAAGCAGATGCACAGATGTTTCCTTGGCACGTGAGCTGTCTTGGTTGAAGCCCTCATTTCTCTGATGTTACAGCCAAAATTACTCAAAGTGTTTCCTTGTGTTTTCATGTAAAATCTATTTATGCAGCTGCTTCAGGGGTGTAGAATAAAACATGTACAGGAAAATCTATGAAATGAACTAAAAAAATACAGGAAGACAGATACAGAAAACCACACTTGTGTTGTTCCTGAAATAACTCACTAATATTTAACCTTGTTCTTAATTTGGATTTCTGATCAAAACTAAGATGTGAAAGAATGTCATCCAGCCCCTTTGCAGTCTCAGTATTTACAGGACTTCCTCAAACTCAGGGTCGTGTGTGACCAAAATGTGGGGCAAATCACAACTCACTGATTACCTGGTATTTGTGAGTATGAGGAGCTTTTTTGTTCTTGTTTATTTCCTCTTCAATAAATTAGAAAGGGAATAATAACGAATTTCTAGTTTGTTTTTTGTCTAAAATGGTATGTGCGCACCATCTTTGTTTGGCTTTTGGCCTTTGAATTCAAACTTGGTTCCTTTAAGTGTAGAATTATCTGTTCAGCCACAAAGCCCACTATTTCTTTCTCCACAGAACATGTGTGAAGTCTTCCCTTTGTTGGAAGCTGAGATCCATGAGAAATTCTTCTCCCACTCGTTTCACAGAAGACTTGTAGTGATAAGCCAGACACCAACTCAAATCCTCTTTATTCTGGGATTCGGGATTGGAAGTTGCTGAATTTCCTATAAATGAACAGATCTGGCCTTTAGACTCAGAGAAAAGTTTCGTTGGTGATATTAGTGTGTACACCTTCAGTATCATTGGGAACACGGCATCATGTTAAAATTTCTTGAGAGCCAGACATGATGGAGCAAGCTTGTAATTCCAACTACTTGGGAGACTGAGGCAGGAGGATGACTTGAGCCTGGGAGTTTGAGACCAGCCTGGGCAATATAGAGACACCCTATCTCATTACAAAAAGAAAGGAAGGGAGGGAGGGAGGAAATTCTTGAGGGTATTTGCTTCTAGTAGGAAGACATTGACTTGCCACTCTGAATGCCACCGTGATAGCTTTTTGAAAGTTGGAGAATGAGCATTAGCATTATAGTCAAATAGACTTGGGTTTGAAATCCGACTGCACCACTTTCTAGCTGTTTGTTTTTAGGTAAATCCCTTAACCATTAAACAAACAAACATGTCAACCACCCAGCACCATGCCTGGGTAGGAAGCGCTCAGAAATTGTTGATCCCTTCCCCCTTCCCTTCTTTTCAGTTGGAACCTCTGGAAGGGGACTTGAAAGATAGGGTTTTCTGTGCATACTTTGACATGAGCGTTATTTTGCTCACTGTCCTTCCTCCAGAAAGAACAAGACACCTCTAGGGCACCATGAGAGACAGTGTGGCCTAACCTGGTGGGTCTCAAAGTGCAGCCTCAGACCACCGGCATCGGCATCACTCTGGAAATTGCTGGAATGTGGGTTCTCAAGGTGGTCCTGGCAGTCTGTGCTCGCCCAAGCCTTCCAGGTGATGCTCATGAGGTCAGCCAACCTCCGGTTAGTGAAAGGCCCCTGGAATTGTTTCCTGTGTGTTCTGCTGAAATGAGAGGCAGGATCAACCCAAACATTCTCCAAGAGCTTTTCCAATTCCAGCGTCTTGTGGTGCTGGTCTCAAGCCAGCTGTGTCAGCATTTTCTTAGAATGACCACACTCTAAAAAATAAACACAGGAAAAAAAGCTCTTGTTTTCATTTCTTCAGAAGTAATGCACCATTATAGAAAATGAAACTTAAAACCATCCAGAATTTCAGTCTCCAGAGATGTTCTCTTGTGCTGTGCTCTTCTTATTCTTCTTTTATGCAAATGTGCGTTATTCTACGTGTGTGTAAACAGCCCACCCTAGCTATTCGACGTCAGTTCGCTGAGTGGTCTACGCCTGGCATAATTTGGGGCGCTGTGAGTACACCATCTGGCAAAGCCTCTGCCCCCATGGAGCTTTCCTTCTCTTGGGGGGGGAGGTGGAAAAGAAACAGGAAAATACTAAGTAAATAGGATCATTTCTGCTCACATCTGTAATTCCAGTACTTTGGGAACCTGAGGTGGGAAGGTTGTTTGAGGTCAGGAGTTTGAGACCAGCCTAAGCAACATAGTGAGCTCTTGTCTCCATAAAAAAGTTTAAAAATCAGCCAGGAGTTATGGCATGTATCTGTAGTCCTAGCTACTCGGGAGGCTAAGGCAGGAAGATCACTTGAGCCCAGGAGTTCGATGTTACAGTGAGCTATGATTACACCACTGCACTCCAGCATGGACAATAGAACGAGACCTTGTCTCTTAGAAAGAAATCATTTCTGAGGGTGTTAAGTGCCAGAAAGCAAATAAAACAGAGTGATGTAGAAGAGTGACAGGGCAGTGGCCAGTGAAGATATGATGCCAGGAGGAACCTTCCCGAGAAGGTGACATTTGAACTGAAACCTGAGAAGGAGCCAGCTATGCAACTCAAGGGTGGGGAGAGCATTCCAGGTCAAGGGAAAAGTGTGTGCAGACTCACCACAGTGGAACGGAGTGGTATGTTCGCAGAAGAACTGAAAGGTGACTGGGACTGAAGCAAGAAGGGAGAGCCAGGGACAAGGACACCAGAGACACTGGCCAGGGCCGGGCAGGACAGCCATAGGGTTTAGACTAATTTCAGATACCATAGGAAATGACTACACCTGGGGGTAACTAAAAAAGGTCGCTCTGACTGTCGCGTGGAGGATGGATTCTGGGAGCAAGAATGCAAGCAAGAAAAGTCACATGTCCACCTCTGTTTTGTGGCTTGCTAGTTTCCTGAGCCATGTCGGGAACATCTTTCAGAATTGCCACATTCTGCCACGTTATCACTTGTATTGGCTGCATAGGAATCTGGTATGATAGCAGACATCGCTAATCCCCTGTGGGTGAGTGCCTAGATTAACTCCAATCTTTTAGTACATGAATAGCATTCAAGTGAGTGTTGTTAAGTCTATGTGCACATTTTTGTTCTTTTCTCAGGATAATTTCTACATGGGAAGTCCTTGGCCAAGAGTAAGATTCGCTGGAAGACTTCTGAGTCTTTCCATTGGCTTCACCTGCAGTTATTTAGCTGGGTGTTTCCAATAATTTAATACTTTTAATTTAAATTTAATTTGATGAGCTTCTACCAACTGGGGCCAAAGTGAGGCACTCTCCTGGGCCCATAATTTAAGGACCCCTCCAAAAATAACCCAGTCATCAAGATAAGTAATACCTTCATGAAATTGGCTCCCAGGGCAAGTGTGCCACTCGCCTGTCTTAGCATGGCGCTGGCACTTTTATGTAGGAAAATGCATAAGAAAGTATGGTTTGCCTCTGGGGATGAGTCTGTTCTTGCTTGTTCCTGTTACAGAATTACTTCATTAACTTGATTGTTAGTTACAGACTAACACTGCGTGTTTGCATGATCATCTTCTTTCTCAGGTAATTAGAAAACAGGCCTGCAATAGGTGCTGGTTCCAGGTCCACGCTCTTGGGGTGGAGAGGGCAGTTGTCTTCCACATCCTCCTATTCCCTGACCCCATGAGCACCGTGTCATTTCCGCACCCCTGGTCCTGCTCAGCTGACTTGTGTTACACACAGGGAGTCTGCTTGGCTCCCTGTGAGGTCACCAGGAGCCCACTGTGTGTGTATAGGGCTAATCCTGCCACCCCACAGCGGCCAGTTACTGCCTCCATTCTGCTCAGCCTCTGATTCCCTCCACCCTCTCAGGAACCCTGGATGATGCAAAGTTACAGGTGGAGCTTTTTTACTTAACAGAAAAGAGCAGTTGGCCAGAATCTGAAAGAGAGAACTCTTCAAGTGGCCAACAGGCCTTCAGTTCTATGTCTGGGTTTCCTTGTCTGTGTTGCCTCTCCCCGCATGAGTCAGGAGCATCTCAGACCTTTTTCCACAGGTTGTTGAAGGTAAAGACAGAATCCTTGCCTGGGAGCCGCTGCATCCCACCCCTCACCCTCAGAGCTTCATGCTCGCAGCACCACCGCTCTCCGTCCCATAGCTGGTGGCCAGCCTCTGTTGTTTTCTCATCTTCATTACTGAATCTGGTGAGCCTATTTGCAACAAGCAGGTATAGGAACATAGGTCAATAGGTAGATGGTTAGCAAGAACGATTACCCTCTACCCTCAGGAAAAGCCATGGTCCCCAAACTGTTCACCCAAAATGTGAAAAAAAGCCACATTCTTCTAGATAGTCCAGTTCTGGCCAAAGGGCCAGTATCCAGTCCGGCTGGCAGAGCCTCCCACTTCCAGGCTTAACATGATTTCCTATGGTATTTGGAATAAACTTAAACCCTACGGCCATCCTGCCCAGCCCTGGCCTATGTCTCCGGCATTGTTGTCCATGGCTTCTCCTCCCCAGCCACCCTGAGTGCCTGTCATTCTCCTCTGAACACACCCGCTCCGTTCCACTCTAGTGAGTCTGCACACACCTTTTCCTTGGCCTGAAATGCTCTCCCCCCAGTGCTCACCTAGCTGGCTCCTACTCTTATTTCATCATAGGTGAAAGGTCCAAGTGATCTTGCTCAGTGACCCAGAGGGGTTGGCTGCCCAGTATCCAGTGCCTGAATGGATCCAGCCACGCCACTGGTCTCTGAAGGTCACAAAGCACTCGGGGAAAGGTCATGGGTCCAGCAACGCCAGCCCTGTGGGGAACAGTGTCATGGGAGAGGCTGAGGACACTTCATGGAGCCACACAAGTGATCTGTGAGGCATCTGTATGTGGTGCCAAATCTGCAGGGCCCTCATTCCTTTGACTAGCTGATTGATAGCAGGCCATGAGAACTCGCGTCAACAACGAGGGTCTTCAGAGCACCCTCCCTGGCCTTGAGGGAGTGCAGCGAGCCAGACCCTCTATGTCCTGAGATCTGTTTGCTCTTCTCTGTGTCATCCATCAGGGCAGGGCCTCCAAAAGGTCTGTGCTTGACTGTAGCACTTAGGTGAAATTCACTTGTTACATGCAGAAATGCTGTGCACCAGACGTGCCTTCGTTTTAGTGACCCTGAATTGGCCTTTTGATGCTGTGATTCAAACTGCGATTTCTAACCCAAGAGCTACAGTAAAAGTTCTTCTTTTTCCTTCTAAAGGTAAACAACCCTCCAACCCCACCTTTCAATGAGTGCATTTGGAAATGTGAATGCAATAGGACTGTGGCAGAACCTTTTGCAAATTCCAGGCCAGGTATTCCCTCCTGAGTTAGGTCAAATAAAAGTCAGGCAGAAAGTTTCTCCATTCTTCATTTGCGTTTTTATTTTCTTTTACTTTTTATCAAAACAATTCATTGTCTATTCAGTTAAACCCATTGAGTGTTATCTCTGACCACAGTGACTAGTTTGGGGTGTGGCTGGATGCCAGCATGGCAGATGGTCCATTATTGGGCGACCAGGAAGTCACAGGGTCTCATCATGCCTGGGATTGAGAGGCCAGTCATGACCCAGAGAGGCACTTGGCCTCCAGCCTACTGCCCCCACACGTGTGCCTGTTAATGCCTATGGTTTACTGAGCACCTGCTATGTGGCCAGCTTGTGGTCTAGATGCTTTCCATTTAAGTTGAACTGTGTAAAATTACTTTTCCCTTTTTTGTGGGTAAAAGGTGGTCAAGGATCAGTCACTCCCTACCAGTAATTAATGATAGTTGACACAATCCACATTTTACAGGGAAGACGCCAGAATGTTTTAACCACCCACTCGTACAGAAAACCTCCCCCTTGATCATGGCTGTCTTCCCTTCTGACACCCTGAGGGAATGAGAAGCGGAGGAGGGAGGTGGGAGGAAGCCCATCTCTAAACTGGAGAAGTAGAATTGAACCAAGGAGGACTCCCTCCCCTTCTCCCACATGCCGGGCTGCCCAGCTGGCTGGGCCTCTCCTGAGATAGGCTGGGCAGCGGCAACCCCAGCACAAAATAGAACCCTGCAGGGCTGTGGGAAGGCGGCCACGTGGTGCTGAGTCCAGGTCCCTGTGCGTCGTCCTCGAAGCCCACTCCAGGCTCCACTTGTGTTGACACCACGCCACCATGGTGTTGACTTCCCTCCACAGAACCCAGCATCTCCCACATGCATTCCTCGTCCTAGAGCCCCGCGCCGTCGTTAGTTAACAGTTGAACAAATTGTCTCCTCCCTCTGTGCATTCCTTGTCCGATGGCAGGGCAGATTTCCGTGCCCAGTGGAATCCGTGGTGCATTTGACACCGTGAAGATATTCTTAAGCTGAGAAGAACAGCAGCTACGTGGTAATCCGTACTTAGCCCTGAGGATACTTCAGGCACAAAACGGGAGGACACTGGGAGTGGATGAGCAGAGGGAGGCCTTCTGGCTTCCTGCAGGGGTGGGGAGAGAGCAGAGGTGGAAGCCATCCCTGGCAGGAGAAGAACATGGAAACAAGGGTGACAGCACTGGTACACGGCGGGAGGACAGAGGCAGCAGGAAGGAGGACAAGCAGCTTTGCACAGGATGGCAGAGACTTCCCTTCCCTTGGAAGAGGTTCATTAGCCCACTTTCTGATCATCATCATTTGCAAGTATTTATTGGAGGCAGAAGTGGGAGGATCGCTTGAGGCCAGGAGTTCTAGATCATCCTGGGCAACACAGTGAGACCCTGTCTCTAAAATAAAGTGATGGCAGGTGCCAGTAGTCCCAGCTACTCTGGTGGCTGAGGTGGGAGGACCACTTAGGCCCAGGAAGCATTTGTTGAAGGCCAGCTTCAGCAGTGCTCACCCCTCAGCCTTGTCTCCCAAAGCCCCACCTAGATGGTTACTCGCCAGCTGAGGAGCCCCACTTTCAGAGTAGCACCTGAAAGATTAACCAGCACCACTTCACGACTTTACGTTGCAAATGAGGGTGACAGTGCTGACCCTGAGCTCATTACCGGGTGAGGTGGGGTTTGAGCCAAACCTTGCTCAGGAGCAAGGGGTGACCCAGAGGGATGTGCAGGCAACTGGGAGGACACGCAGTGACTGAGCTGGATTCTCCCAGGCCCTCAGAAGAGCACCCTGTGTCCCAGGATCACCACCCCCAGGGACATGCCTTTCCTGTTACTCCTGCCAGTGACTTTTCCATGGCTGCAACCATAGGGGCATCTGGCTCCAGAACCAGATTTGAGGCAGTGGAGCCAGGCAGCAACCTCACCCGAGGGCCTATTAAAATGCAGATTCCTGGGCCCCACCCTAGATTCCCCCCCAACAGTATGCATGTACCAGCTGGCACACACAGGTATGTTTCTTGAGGATGTGTGCCTAGGAGTGGAATTGTTGCTCATAGGATGGCTCATGGGGGCTCCGATCTATAGCCAGTTAGTCATAGGACAGGCCACCCCCTGGAGCTTGCAACTGTGTCTGAAGTGGGGGCAGTCTTATGGGACTGAGCCCTCAGCCTGTGGGATAGGGCACTACCTGCAGGCAGACAGTGGTGCCAACGGGAGTTGAACTGGACGGCAGCCACCTCGTATCTGCTGCGGAGTTGACAGCTTGCTTGATGTGGGGGGCTTCCCTATACATCTGGTATGGGAAGCGTGCTTTAAGAGTTTAGGAGAAACTGAGTGTGTTGACTCCTGTACTCAGACCATTATTTTAAAGAAGAGTCAGGTGCTTGAGGCACAAAAGAAAAAGTGAAAAGCATGGAAGGGAAGATTAATGCGTTAGATCAGAAACAGATTTAAACTAGCAGGATTGCAGTTAAGAAAAAATTAGTAAACAGTTTAGTAGGAGAAAAAGCAGGAATTGGTATTAAAAAAATCAGTCTCTTCTATAAGAGTATGCAGATCCTGGTTGGGGGCAGTGGCTCAGCATTTTGGGAAGCTGAGATGGGAGGATTGCTTAAGGCCAGGAATTTGAGACCAGCCTGGTCAACAAAATGAGACCCCATCTCTACGAAAAATAAAAAAAAAAAATAGCAGGGCATGGTGGCATGCACCTTTCGTCCCAGATACTCAGGAGGCTGAGGTGGGAGGAGTTCAAGGCTGTGGTGAGCTATGAGTATGCCACTGCACTCCAGCCTAGGCCACAAAGTAAGATGCTGGCTCAAAAACAAAACAAAACAAAAAAGCTACACAGATCCACTAGGTTGTAGCAGCATTTTTATTTCAGCAGTGAACCTATGTGGAAAATGCAGGCCTCAAGAGAGAAGAAAATGGCCAGGAAACGGTGAAGGGGTTTGGGAGGTGCATTCAGGGAACACGTGTGTCCAGGTAAAGATGAGCCTGCTAGAACTGTGAGCACCAGGGTGTGTTGGCTGCTCACACACACGACCATTTGGTCCCGCCTGGGCTGATGATCAGCATGTCGGGTCAGTCTTTGTTAAAAAGAGTCAGGTAGAGCTATTGCCTGGCTCATTCCAAATGTGTACCATTGTCACTTGCTGGGTCAGTGTGGGCTGGGTTGAACCAGAACTGGGGCAAACATGAAGCCACGTGTAGGCCATCAACACCTGGGGCCTTACAAGCAGCACCACAGGACCACTTGGGGACAGGACTGTCCACTTAGTGCTGGGACAGAGCTTCTACCAGGTGACAGCGCTTGCCCGTGGATGAGCAAGAGTTTCCGTCCTCGGGCTGTGTTGAGCCTGTTTCAGTGAGCAGAGCTGCCATGGCTGAAGGAATACGCCACTTCTAACCCACAGAAGGTGCCCAGGTTACATTTTTTATGCATTTTTCAAACTGAGATGTGACTGCCACTTCTGCATAATGATAATGACATTCCTGTTTGACTTGACACAGCAAACCCTCCGTAGCAAGAGGACAGCGGTGGTGGGCTCCTTTCCCTTCTGTTCATCTGCACATTGATCCTGGCCACCCCGAGGCTCCTCTTGTGACAGCAGCTTGTTGCAGGACGTGAGCTGTTACATGCCCTATTCAGTGGGGCGTTGTCTTCTCTGATATCCTGCATAGCAGATGTCTGTCTCTGTTGTTCTCTGTCCTTGTCACATTTAGGCAGCCACTGACACAGCTTCACAACAAGCCTTCGCCTCCCACTCCTGCCAGCCTCGAAAGATCTTGGGGGTTTTTTGTGCCAGGGCTCTCAGATAGCGTCATTTATATAGCCCCATTGTAATCACTTCTGCAGCCTTATGATTTCGGATCAACTTTGCTATAATTGGGGATGATTGATGAGGTGTGAATTATGCATAGACACATAGCTAGGATGGACAGTCATGTGTCCACTCAGGAAGTCAGGACTGGATACCCCCTTGTCCAGCCATTGTGTGAAGTCTCTTCCACCCTGGCACCTCTGTCTAGCTCCCCCGTTCTGCTCTCCCGTGTCTGTTGGCTTCTTTCAGCACCCAGTTTCATGCCCACTTAATACTGGATAAGCATTAGCTGGATACTGTGCAGTCACTTTAGCTTACACACATGTGGCTGAGAATACAGCTCTTAAATTCAGTCAGGGCTCAGTTAAATGCAGCTCAACTTGGCCATGAGTCACTGAACCTCTCTCCACGAATGATGATAATAATCCCCAGTTCACAAGGCCATGAATGGATCAGAGATCATTTGCCATATCGCACAGCAAAGGCACTCCGGCGAGGATGCAGCCGAACGGATGCAGAACCATTCCTGACCTGGCTTCTGCCTATTCCTCCAGCCTAGCCACCTCCCAGCTGTACACAGCAGATCTACTGAGCTATGAGCCCCTTTTGAACAGGGCCTGTCTCCTTCCCCTCTTAGCGCCCAGAGCCTCAGCATATGCCTGGCACGAGTCTGAGTGCTCCGTAAATCAAAGAAGCCATAGGAACACTTACAGCTCTTGGAGAGTACCATGCTGTTCCATACCTCGGTGCCCTTAGGCACGCTGGTCCCTCGTCTGCAGTGCCCACCTGCACTTGGCCTGTGCTAATGTCTGTCACCTTCATAATTGCCAGCCTGGGTGGGTTAGAACTCCCTCTGCACACCCTTCACAGACCAAGTCCCTTCAGCTACTTGTCTGTCTCGCTCTTAAGTCTGTCTAAGCTCCCTGAGGACAGGGGCCATGGTTACTCGATGTTATGCCCCCTTGCACGGTGCCTGTCATCTGTAGGGGATCAACATGTTTGATGAGTAAAGGCTGAGGTGAGGACTGAATGGAAATAAGAAGATATGCGCAGAGAGATGAACATGCAAGGGAAACGAAACTGTTGAAAGCCAGTGATTTGGGGTGTTTTTTTTTAGTATGATTTCGGAGTAACTTTTTGGATGAGAGGTGGGAAGAAGTTTCTAGATACTTGTTATTGTTTTCTTTCTAACTTCATCATCTCCAACAGTCCAGAAGGAAGACAGCTGGGCTTGGCAACCCCCATATTGGAGCCAGAGAGCACCAGAGTCCCATGTGATAAGAAGAAGCAAGTCAGGGCCAAAGTGTGTCACAAATGCCTGGGCTGGTTGGGCCAGGTCAGGAGTTGTACATAATTCTAACAACAGGGGAAAATGGTGGGCTCTGCTGGGTCTTCTGAAAATGACAGTAAGAAAGAGCACTTTAAACTCTAGGGCAGAAAATAAAATATAATGAAACCATGGACACAGCAGTGCCCAGCCCTTCTCATGTCATTAAAACGCTCCTCATGTGCTCTGGTGAGGCTATGGCACAGCAAGGAGCATCTGGGTGCTCATAGCCAAGCCTGAGCACTTGATCGGGTCACTCCAAGAGCCCTTCTGACTCAGAGGTCCGGCTTGAATGCAAGAGCTACACTGTACTGTAGATCCTATAGTTCTGATCGACTGTGGCCCAAGGCCTCTGGGATACTGGGATTGGCATGAGCCCTGGAGAGCTCTTTACAGCCACTCTGCCCAGCTGATGGGGACACCAGACTCCTGAGTGTCAGAGCGACAGGCACTGGGCCATGGGGCTGCCCAGCAGCTGGTTCTGGGCTGATGCCACGGCTCGCAGACCTTCCCTACAGCAGGAGCCTGCCACTCCAGGATAAGGATGTCCTGGGGTCTTGGGAACCAGTCCTGAGCCGGGCCTGGAAAGTGGCTGGGAGTAGTGCAGGCGTGTCAAAAGGCAACTTGGTGTGGTGGGTAGATGTGATTGCATCAGATCTGGATTCATAGGCACAGTCCACCAACTGGGTAACTCTGGGAAAGTCACTTAAGTTCTGTGAGCCTAAGGTTCCTTCACTGTGAAGGTTGCAAGGTTGTACAGAGGATTAAATGAGGTGGCACAAGTGAAGTGTCAGCAGAAAGTACGTTCTCGATAAGTGGTAGGTGTCGTTGTTATTTGCTATTGTTGATATCCTACTAACTTGCCTTAATCCAAGCTTGACTGTTGATGTCGAAGGTCAGAGGCTCTTATTATCCTCAAAGTGGAGGAAGACACGTGACCAGCAGTGCCACCCTCTGACTTCTACTAGATTCTCTCCCTCCTTGAGTTGAGGTGCAGACTACATGTTATGACAAGAAGACCCCACTGTATACCCTCTCCCTAAACACACCCCCCAAAAAAACCAGTGGCTCACACTAGAGATGCCTTTTGGGTGGACAGGCAGTGTGCTAACCCCCTGCATGCCCTCTTCCCACCCACCCCACAGTGGCTCATACTCCAGATGCTTATGGCTCTCCTGTGACCAGGTCAGAGGTCACGCCTTCAGGTGGATGGGCAGCTGTGCTCTGCAAGGCCATCCAGGCCATGCCCTCCCACCCTGTGGCTCTGCCCTTCCCTGTTGGGTGCTGCTCTCTGCCTGTTGGAGCCAATTCTCCAGCCGCATACCCACTTCCCAGCCCACAGGAAGGGGAAGGAAAATGGAGGGCAACTAGCCCCCTTGAAAGGATGCAGCAGTGAGTATCCCACATCCCCTCACAGACGTTTGGCCTGTCTGTGGCACAGCCACATCTAGCTGCAACAGAGTCTGAGGATGCAGTCTTCAGCTGCAGAGCCATCGGCCTCACTGAGGCTCTGTGACCATGGAGGGCACAGGGCGGGTTGGCAGGACGGCCACAGTCAGGCACAGCCCTTGCCTGCGTTACCCCCCTTATTCACTCTCTGTGATGTGGGTTTGCACCACAAGGTTGCCAGGATTGCATCCCTGTAGGCCCAGGGCAACCCTGTCTAGTAACCAGAGTCCTGCAAGTGCCTAGAAAAAGAGGTGATAAAACTGCCACGCTGTCTTCAAGGAGGTCACTTCAAGTCTAATGACTGCAAGACAATATGCTTACAATGCATCCTTTCTGCCTCACTCCTGCGCCAAGTGAGAAGTCACGTTGGATGGTGTTCCCTGAATGTTGTAAGCAGTAGTGTTTGTGTAACATACATGGGTGGATGAACATTTGATCGAGATTTTACATTTGTTAAGGAAAGCCACATCTCCATCAGGTGTAGAGTAGGTCATCCATACACGGTCTAGCCACGGAGCATGTGTTCCTCCCACACAAAAGGGCCATGGGGGAAGACTCACCAGCTGCCTTCATGTGGTTCTGGGCTCTCTTCTTGCCGGTCTCCCTCCGCTAACCTCCCCTGCATTTCGGCTGGCCCTCAGCTTGTGCTTGCAAGTGCAGATCCTTGCAGAAGCTTTTCTGAGGTAAGCACAACATGGCCAGCTATCTGGGGTTCCCCGGGATGAGGACATCAATGCAAGGGAAGGCAGAGACCGGCGGCCTCCCTTTCTTCGGGTGATAAAGAGTCTGCCTCTCTGCTCCCTTGGTCTCCCTGCTGTTCTGCCAGTGGAGGCCGTGGACAGAGAGAGGTGTGTTGTCTGTCAGCCTGCTTTACCATATTCACACCAAAACCGCTGTCTGGACAGGCCTGGAAACCCTAGACCCCTGCAGAGGAAGCCAAGTTATCCTGCTGTGTCGTTGATTCTCTGCATCCTGAACAAAGTGCTAACATAAAGACCCAGAGGTGAGGGACAGGGCCTTATGTCATTCTTCAAAGAGAGTTAGACACAGTGCCAGCAGTCACACAGCCAGGTTCTCAGGCCAGGAGATTTTGATTGGGCTGTGACTTCCTAACCAGATAAATGACCATGAAAAGAGGAACTTGGAGCCCACAGGCACTCACCTATGAGCTGGAAGGTGGAAGAAAACCAGGTTTCTTTTTTCAAAGCCCCTTCTGTCTTTAAAGGAATTGGATCTTTCTGACTGGAACTAGTGAATTAAAGAGAGGGAAGAAGACATCACTGTCTTATGAAAGTCTGAGGACCTATTTGCAGAATCATCTGACGAGGATCCTCTTCGGCCTGGAGAAATTGCAGGGCGGGTTTTTTGGGGCCTTGGAGAGTGCCTCAGCTTTCATGTTTAGCATCAGCATTCTGGGGAGGGGGCGCTGGTGACACCTGTTCAAACTGCCACTTTGTGCTCCTGTATCTTCTTGTGGCTCCGCCAGGTGACATCTTGACGCTTGGCGCTCAGCCAGTTTTGCCACAACTGTCCCTTAAACAAGCGTAGCCTGGAGAGCCAGTCTCTGCCACCATGGCCCAGATGTGACACTGACTTGAGCAGAAGCCCCCATTTTTGTTTTTATTTTTATTTTTCTATACTTGTTTTTGTAGGACAAGGGCAAGGAAGGTGGAAAGATGCTTGACTGAATATCAACTTTAGCTGTACGTTGTGTTTCTGAAGAATTTCAGGTCTCCCCGGCCAGTGTTGCTTCCTGTTCTATTTCCTGTTCCATGTCCTGCATGGACCGCCCCAGTTCTAGGGATGGTGGCTCAAAAGGCAAAATATTCAGATGCCACATGAGTGTCCCAGCAGGAAAGACTGAGGCAACAAAAGTGAGGGAAATCCCCTTGTCCTCACCACCAACTGGCACCAAGAACGTAAACGTGCTCTGCGTCACCCTCCCACCTCCCAGGCATAGCCCATGCACGGCCTTCACAGCATTGCACCGAGGTCCCGCCACATCTCAGCAAGCCGAGTGCCCTGACTGGTTCCATGGTTGTCTTGAGGAGCACTGTCACTCTGAGGTGAGCAGGTTTCTCCAGGTACCCAGGACCCAGGGCCCAAAGCTTCTCAAAACCCCATGATTCCAGCCACCCCAGGCTTGGTTCTACTGCCCCGGCCCTCTGAGTAACTGCATGTCGCTTTGCTTTGTGCCATTAATTCCATCTCCGTGGTGTCCATCTGTGAACGATCACCACCTGCTCCCTGAACTGCCCCAACTACCACCATCTCAGCACAGGTTAGTTATGAAAACACACTGGAGGGCTCCCTGTCCTTAGTGCCTTCTGTCGCATCTTCCAGAAGGAGTTGCTTTCGGCAGCCAGTCACTCTCTTAACTTTTTGGTTGACAAACTTCACTTCATCAATGTGTGGTGCTTTTGACGTATTACAGACTCAACCAGAAACTGGTAAGATCAAAGGGACCTTTCTGAAGAAAAAGTAAAGGTGATTTAATCTCATTATAAAAACAGTGCTTTTTCAGCGTAGACAATCAGAGAAATGGAGAAATAGAAAGTAAAGAAAGAGCAGTTGCTTGTAGTGTTATCGCCTGCACACCACCACTAATCTCGGTGTTTTTCCTTCTAGGCATTTGTTACATAGTTGTAAGCATTCAGTTCTCAATATAACATGATCATTTTTCCATGTTACTGATAATTTGTGTGTTTTAATTTTTGCTCAACTTTCCATCATGGGCATACCTTACAACTTACTCAGCTGCTGCCCTCTTGTTAAACAATTAGCAACTTTCTAATTTTTCAGATGATTAAATAACACTTACAGAACCACTTTGTGCCCTTTTTTTTAAATGCGTCTCTTTAGCACAGATTTACAGGTCACAGAGCATGCCCATTTTTAAGACATTTTATTAACATTGCTGAATTGGTTTACCACAGAGTTACACACTAATTTCTTCTCTCAGCAGTGTAAGGGGTTAATACTCATTTCAAGGAATTTTTTTTTTTTTTTTGAGTTGGAGTCTCACTCTGTCACCCAGACTGGAGTGCAGTCAGCCACTGCAGCCTCCACCTTCTGGGCTCCAGCGATCCTTCCTTCCAAGTAGCTGGAACTACAGGCACACACCACCACGCCCAGCTAATTTTTTTGGTTTATTGTAGAGATGAGGTCTCGCCAAGTTGCCCAGGTAGGTCTCGAACCCACGGGCTCAGGCAATTCACTCACCTCAGCCTCCCAAAGCACAAGATTACAGGCTGAGCCACCGAGCCCGGTTCAAGGAATCTTTATAACTACTGGGTAGGCAGACTTGGTTGTTGTTTTTTTTTTTTTTTTTTTTTTTTTATTTTGTGAGTGTAGAGGTGAAAGATAGTATCTTGCTCACCTAAATTGGGTTTCTCTGGTTACTATCAAAGCTAATATATTCCTGCAAGTTGTTTTTTTTTTTTTTTTTTTTTTTTTTTTTTTGTATTGCCAATGCATATGCTTTTCTATACCTAATCTCAGGGTTTCTGTTATCTATATAAATTCCTTATAAGTTAAAATATTAACCCAAGAGAATTTAAAGTAAATGTCCATACACAAACTAGTGCTTCAATATCCATTGCTATATTATTCATAATATAAAAGTGGAAGCGATCCAATGTCTGCAAGCTGATGGATGAATAAGCAACCTGTGGCACATCCACACGATGGAGTAGTTGTCAGTCATAAAAAGGAATGAAGTACTAGTACATGATACAACATGAATCTTGAAAACTGGAGGCCAGGTGAAGGTGGCCGGTTGCAAAAGGCCGCATAGTATGACTTCATTTATGTGAAATGCCCAGAACAGGCAAATCCATGGGGGCACAGGCAGACTTATGGTTGCCAGGGACCAGGGAGGCAAAGGGATGGGTGGTCATTGCTTGGTGGGTACAGGTTTCTTTATGAAGTGGTGACAGTGTTCTTGAATTGGATGATGGTAACGGTTTCCTTGGTAAATGTACTAAAATCCACTGGACCACACGCTTTAAGAGGGCGGATTTTATGGTATGTGTGTTCTATCTCAATTAAAACAAAATGTTAAACTATTAACTAGGAGGAACTTTCTATGGTCCAAGAAGGGCTGTGAGTGGGGGTGGCCTAAAAAGCTTCACAGTCTGTGCTTCAATTATTTCTGAGCCCTTTGGCATAGACAGGGCTAACACATAGCATGCTTATTCTCATCACCATTTCCCTTTTATCTTAACCCTGAGATTGAAAGCAAAATGAATGTAAGAAGAAAACATTCTTGCCGTTTCTTGGAGACTTTCTGTGGCTCAGTGCTAAAACTGCATTTGGCCATTTGGGTTGGGACAGACTTCAGTCTTCGTCGACAGCAGCATAAAATCTCACTGCTGGGGCCTCATGTGTCCCTTCTCACCAAGGAAGTGCTTTGGAATCTTCAGGCACTGGGAAGTGGAAGGTTGGATAGAGGGAGAGAACATGTTTGCTGTGGGTTATGAGCACTGCTTCTCAGCCTGGGGGTCCATTGAACAAGAAAGGCCAGAGACAAGGTCACAGAAAGGGTTCAGGTGTCAGGTATGTGGCTTTTTCTTAAAGTGATGTGATGCTCTGAGAGCTGTTGACATGAGCTCAGTTCCCTTGTGGCAGGGCACAGAACAAGACCCCCCTCCTCCTCACCCTCCAAGGCCTTTACAAAGTCCTGCATCTGCGATCACAGAGGCCAGCCTCCACTTCTTAGTTCTGAAGCAAAGCCCTGGTTTGATTTTTAAGTGGGCTCTGTGCTCTCCCAGATGCAGGTAGCCCGTGTCTGCCTTGTCGATGCTCCCACTTGCACATCAGCCTTCTCACCCCAGAGTCTGCAGTGCCCCAGTACTTGCTTGGTGAGGGGCTTCCCTCATCACTCTCTACCAAGAGTAGAATCTGTGATATTGTGCTTGAGGCATGATATGTGTATCTCAGGTTATGCAGGAAATATGTTCCAGAATGTTTTTCCTGTAAAGCAAATCATACTTTAAGTACAGTACCAAAGCTCATTTTATACCAAGGAAACCAGTGCTGCCTCCTTTGTGGTGCATATAAATACTCTCACCATGACTAGGAAAGATCAGGAAATTAGGGACTGCCTCAGTGTCTTGGCCCAAACATGCATTAAGATGCCAAACCACACCAGGAAGGTGGTGACTCACCGCACCTCACGTGGTCATGGCACCTCCCAGAATCCTCCCTTGGTGGGGGTGGCATGTGGATTGGTCTGGGGTGAGCCCCCATCCCTGATATCAGGGCCTCTGCGGGAACACATATGCAGTTGGCTTCTGTGGAACTGGGATCCTTCCCTACAGGGTTTTCCCTTGACCCCTCCCTTCCCACCCACACTCCCTTGCTTGATGGCCAAGGTTCCCTGGTCAGGAGGCAACTCTGGTGTGGAGATTCTGTGTACTGACCGTGAAATCAGGCAATCTGGTTTCAAATCCCATCTCTACCACTGACTTAGCTGTGGGCAAATTTCCCAACTTCTCTGTTCCTCCCTTGTAAGGTATAGAAAAATAGCAATGCCTGCATCATAGGGTGATTGTGATAATTTGTTGGGACAGTATGGTCCAGGCTCAGTCAGTGCCTGGCCTGCAAAGAGCTCTCACTGGACATTGGTCATCACTTTCAGGATTGGAACCATCGCCTCCCCGGTGCCTATCCCACTGGAGCACGTATTCGTTTTCTACTGCTGCTGAGCAGAGCACTAGAGATGTAGTGGCCTAAAACGACATCCATGCATTAGTTCACAGTTCTGTCAGCTGCAAGTCTGGGCAGTCATGGGCTGGTGTCTTTGTTCAGAAAGGCTGAACTCAACACATGATAGTGGTGTCATGTGAATGCTTCACTAGGGAAGAATCCATTTCCAGGTTCTTAAGCAAACTCCGTTCCTTGTGGTTGTAGGACCAACATTCCGTTTCCTTGTGGTCCGACAGCTATGAACTGTTCTCAACTCTGGCCACCCACAAGTCTGGCCACACAGCCCCTCCATAAGTAAAGCCTGCAGTGGAAAATCTCCCTGGCATTAACAGCCTCTAGGCTTTGAATCTGCTTCTCTGAGAAGAGCCATCCCTTTCTACGGCTCTCCTGATTAGGTCAGGCCCACCCAGTATGATCTGGCTTTCCTAAGGGCAGCTACACCAAATAACATAACCTAATCACGGAGTGACTACCCCATTTTCCCCCAAGTCCTGGAGAGTACAGGGCATGTACTTTGGGGGACAGCTCAGAATTCTGCCTACATGGTGCCATTTTAGCAAGGCGTACATTTTCACCCCCTTAAGCAAAGAGAAGATTTTCCCACACCTGCAGAGTCCTGCATGCTTTGTTTTCATAGCTGGGCTGGAGCCACTGACTGGACCTAGCACCAATGCTGGATGTGGTTCAGCCTCAAGGATTTATATCTCCAAAGTGCTGTTCCAGTGGTGGTTCTTGTATGTCAGGACCTTGGGGGTGCTTGTAATTCTGAGAGTGGCCAGCATGGCCCTGCTTTCTCTCTAGGCTTCCTGGTCATCCCTGGCCTTCAGTCCCTGCTGTCCCCAGAAACCACTACCGTCTCATACCCTTGCGGTGCCAGGATCATCTGAGTCATTGTCCTGCCAAAGAGGAAAGCCTCAGTGACAGACTGGAAGATGCGAGGAATCGGGAGATCTGGACGACAGGTTCTGTGGTCCAGCCACCATTGCTACCAATGTGGGACCCAACCATCTGGATGTCCTACTCCCAGCAGTTATATAACAAAAATTCAGGAAAGGCTTCCTGGCTTTCAAGGATTAACTCTCTCCATCGAGAATGTAGCCCAATACCTCAGGTTGATTCCTGTGGGTGTTTCAGTTTTATGAGGATCGGGAGCCCTGCTGTAAATCTTCTGTCCTGATGTGTCCCCTGCCACATCCCAGCCATTTCCTCATGCCAGTGCTGCTGACTGGAAGGTGTTTGCTGATTTAGTGTCTTTTGTCCCAGGTAAGTGTGTGACACTGTGCAGGCGACCTACAATTCAGCGTCACACACTTTCTCCACCTGCCCCCATCTTAGTGACTTGTGTTGGCTTCCAGGTTCTCAGTTCAGTCCCTTTCCTTGTCTCTTACTTCTAGTTGTGACACCTGCCTGGCTAAAGGGATGGTGAGCTGCATCTCCAGGAAACACCTCTACCTCAGAGTGTGGCCCACATGTGGCCTTCCTGTCACTTGTCACAGCCGGGGCTGTCCGCTGGGGCTGTCAGGAGCAGGGATGGTGAGCTATGCCTGAGGGCGGTCACATTTTCACACCCACCTGGAGTGGCTTCTGGGACATAAGTGCTGACACTGCTGAAATGAAAGTCATCCGCTGTCAGTTCACCCTCCCTGCCTCCCTCCTCTGCCTGTGAGTGTACTTGTCTCAAGAGAAAGTAGCTGCTTGTGCAGAAGCCTGACAGCAGCCTGTCCCCTTCTTGGTACTTAGCTCCTGCCCACACCTGAAGTCTTCTCACGCATCCCATGGCATTTTAACCTGGGCACACTGGCATTGCTTTATTGATCGGCATGGAAGGAAATTCAAGTATGTGTTTGTTTAGTGAGTATCTGGCATGTCTGGTCTGGTCTGGACTGTGGCCACGATGTCAGGATAGGGGAGTGCATGTCTACCCAGACTCCTTTTGCATCAGCGTACCCCTGGGCCCATCAGAGAGGCAGACTCAGTCCTTGAGGTCAGCATCAGGCACTTGCGCAGTGGACCCCAAGGTCGCTCCATGACATGGAGCAGAAAGTGCTGCAACCGTTGATGACATCTGCCCTGCTCGTGGACGTCATGAGCTGGGAAGCCCACGTCTGGCAACCCTTCCCATGATGCATTGCACTATGGGCACATCTGAAAAGATCTACAGGACTAAGAAAGTTTTAAGTCAAGGACTTTATCAGCATATAGTGGAAACAGGGCCTCTCAGTTTGCAAAAGCATTGGAGAATGGAGGCTGCACGGTCGTACTCCAGACATCTTGACCAGAGGCATGGACCCAGGGGTCAGGGGCCCTCTGCCAGCTCTTCTGGACTGGGGATGCAGTTGCAGTCCATGGCATGCAGTGTCTTCCTGATCAGAGTGCCCCAGGACTGTTTCCCGGTGCCCCACAGACTAGAGCAAGTGTGTTTGTGCATGACATGTTCATGGTGGACCCATAGCACTGGACATAAGAGCTGCAGCCCATAACTGTATCTAAGAAGGACACTGTTATTTTAGCTTAGATACTCAGTAGTTTGCCTCGTAGCAGGGAGCCTGAACACTGTGCCCAGCCTATGCCATACTTTCCAACTCTTCCATCAGCATATGGTTAGCCTGACGGCCCCACGTGGGAGAAAGGAGACTACATTTGCTGATTTATTTTCACTTCTTCGCATGAGTCAGTGAAGCAGTAAGAGTAAGCAATTCTGTGTAGAAACGTCACTTACCTCAGCTTTTCAAATGCATGAAGTGATGACAGTGCTGTCCCTTCTGTAAATGAGAACTGTTTTCTCCAAAACGGTTTTGACCTTTTAAAATGTATTAATTGAATGTCACTATGTGCCAGGTACCATTGTAAGCACTAGAAATGCAACACTGAAACAAAAAAGAATCCCTGTCTTCATGGAACTGATGGGGTTTTTCCCTATGTTATTTCATAAAATTATAAATAAGCTGCTAGTCATGTATTACTTGTTTTTCTAGTGAATTTGGAAAGATTGTTTATTCTTGGTTTGGTTAGATATAGGATCCTGTTTTCTGCAGGGTTCTGACATGGGGTATATCATCTTGTCAGAGTTCAAGGGTAGTTGCAAGGAGCTTTCTCATTGATTTTACGTCCAGTTTCTCTATCATAGTGAACAAGCTTCTAGAGAAAACGAGAGCATTTCACATCACTTTGTAAAACTGCCTTTTTTCGCGTAGCATGCCTCTTCTCCTGAGGAAGTGTTCTGGGTTACTTGTTTTACACATACACACAAGGAAAACAGCATTCGGTTGTTTCAGAGATGCAAACATAAATTCCTTCCTCTGTGTAAGTCAGGATTCCGCTGCCTTGACACTGCTCACATTTGGAGCGAGGTGCTTCTTTAGAGGCTGACTTGTACGTTGTCGGGATGCTGCGGTGGCGTCTGCAGCCTCTGCTCATCAGGTGCTCGCAGTTCCTCTTCCACTAAGTGTGACACCCCATAATGTCTCCAGACATTTCTTAATGAGTCTCAGTTGGGGGCACAACCACCCCAACTGAGAACCACTGGTACAGATGATATGATCGTGCAATTCAGGTCTCACATCCTCTGATTCCAGTAGGACAGTGGAATCCCTGGAAAAAAAGCATCTAGGACGGGAAGCATTTTCTGTCTGGCCTTTGTGGGAACTTGGAGCAACTTTCCACCATGAAAAGAGTTAATGTGATGTGAACAGGATATCTACCAGGCTGGTGAAGCAACAGCAACAACAGTGATGGAATTCTTTGAGCACATTATGTCTTGGAAGTGTCTGCATTTCCTACTGGAAACTTGCTAACATTGTATTTCATTTACCATAAGTCACAAAGCATGTTGGACACGGTACGCTGTAAGTTCATCTCAAGGGACTTGCGAATAAATGTGTTTCAGATTGGGTGAGCTCAGCCCAGCACTTCCTTTCTCAAGAACTGACACTCAACTCAGTATTATTGAACACGTCCTGTGAGGGCTTTGGAACAGGCTGATATCGCTCCCATGACCCAGCCTAAGTGGAAAGCGGTTCTCAGAAGAGTGCCCAGGACAGCCTCCCTGTGTGATGAGCCACCTCCCACATTGGTTTACCAGATGGTATAGGAAAACAGGTGCTTTCATTCTCCTTTGCCACCTCAAATCTCATTCTGTCCTGTGCCAGCCGTGCCCTCCCCAGGGAATGTGTGTCATCACACATGATGCCATGTGTTTCTTATTTATTTGATTCTTTGGTCCCCAACAGGCTCTTTGCAGTCTTGGCAGGGGCCTGTTGCCTACCCACACACCCCCCGTCGACTCAACAGGGTATTGCACTGCAGAGCGGGGCCATTCAACCCACTCACTTGAAGCGGCTTCACTTCTCCCCCACACACCAGGAGGTTTAGAAGCGCAGGGTCCACTGCTGACTACAGTCCCTGAGCAAGCATTATCCTTAATGCAGAGAGAAAGCAAGGGTGAGAGAGAAACATGATGAGCCACAGAATCTTCACTCGCCTGGCTGCTGTTTTTCACAGCTGGAATCAAACAGACGGGGCCCTGCCTTCCTGAGACTTGCAGTCCACTGGACCGTGAGAAAGGTGGGCCAACCATTTTAAATATGATGCCATAGGTGAGGAGGGACATTGGGATGATATAGCACTTGGAAAGCGCGATCCTGGCCTGGGAGGGTAGGCGATCAGGGAGAGCCTCATGGAGGAAGTAGCCCCTGTTGACCGGGCTGTGAAGGATGCATACATATCTAAGCAGGGGAAGAAGTGTGTTCAAGGCCTGAAATGGGGAATCTCTGAGGAACTGAAAAGCTGGGCATATTTGAATGTACAACATGAGACAGGAAGAGGGAGAAGGAGGGAGGAGCAAGGAGAGAGGCTTCTGAGTCCACCTTGAGGGACTGATCATGGGTGGTGCCATTGACTGAGGTGAGGCGTAGAGTTGGAGTCGACTTTGGGGGGCAGGGTGATTGGACTCACGTTCGTCATCCCCCACTAACTCTAGACCAACCCCTTGGCATCCCTGGACTTTACTCAGCATCACTGAGTAAAGAGGAGTTGTCTTGGGTGCACATAAAGTATGTAATATAGTTAGGGTATTCACGTAAGACTTATTTTTTTGTGTTTTATCATAACGTTTAGAAAAATGTGAACAACATAAAACCAGTAGGAAATCCGACCTTGTTTTTGTACAATTAATCTCTCCATATCTGGTTCAATGGAAGTGGTTGCAATTCTCAGTGAGTTCTCAAGATGCTCGTCAGAAATGTTTGTTCAAATGTTGCTCTCCATGTGCTTCATTATTGAAAACAGCTGCTCACAAATGTATGTGCTGCCAATAAGCAATGTCATGAATAAGGCATGATTGTGAACTTCAAAATGGAACTACAAAGAAAATAAATGCTAAAAAACATATGATGTTAAAAGATTGTGTAGGGCCTCATTGCCTGCTGTCCTGGGCGACATGCAGCTCATGGGCTGCAGGTTGGACATGCCTAATGATTTTTTTTTATTGTTGTTGAAAGATGTCTGAAGCTAATGGAAATTTGAAAAGTAAATGAGCAGCTTTAAGTAGTTTTGTTATTGTAGGCTCTCATGATACCCTGAAAGTATACTTGAATCTCTTAGCTTTTGCCAATTTTGTCTTTTTTTTTTTTTTTTTTTTTTGAGTTGGAGTCTCATTCTGTTGCCCAGGCTGGAGTGCAGTGGCACACTCAGGGCCACCCCAGCATTGATCTGCTGGGCTCCAGTGATCCTTCTGCCTCAGCCTTCCAAGTAGCCATAACTACATGCACGTACTACCTCGCCTGGCTATTTTTGATTTATTGTAGAGATAAGGTCTCACCAAGTTTCCCAGGCTGGTCGCAAACCTGCGGGCTCAGGCAGTCCACTCACCTCAGCCTCCCAAAGTGCTGGGATTATAGGATGAGCTACTTAGCCCAGCCTTTTTGGGGGTGGGGGGGGTTGGGGTCTCTATCACCCAGGCTAGAGTACAGTGGCATCATCACGACTCGCCACAGTCTTGAACTCCTGGACTCAGGCACTCTTTCCACCTCAGCCTCCCAAGTAGCTGGTACTACAGGCACATACCACCATGCCTGGCTAATTTTTTGAGTTTTTTGTAAAGACGAGGTCTCATATGTTGCCCAGGCTGGTCTCAAACTCTTGGGCTTAAGCACCCCTCCCATCTCAGCCTCCCAGTGTGCTGGGATTACAGGCGTGGGCCACAGTGCTCTGCCTCATTCTGTCTTTCATTCACTGCTTTGTGTTGATTCTATCATCATCTTATTACTAAAAACGGATCCGTTATATGCCTGAAGACTAGGTCCCACGAGTGAGGATGTCAAGGGACTTGTTGGGGGCTGTCTTCTGGCTCACTCAATGCCCTCTTCTTGGGATGTCCTGTGTCATGATGGAACTTTGTATTCCTGTAATGTATAGACTCATTTCAGGGAGCGTATTTTTTTTTTTAGATGACTAAAGAAAGGCAGAGTTAGATTAGTGAGTTTGGCCACACTGTCTCTGGGCAGGTGTGTGTTATTGCACATTGTGAGAGGTGTTGCCTCCATGGAGGAATGCGCTTGTCAGGTCGAGGGAGCTGAGCCTCCTCCCAGCCGAGCCTCCTCCCAGCCATCCTGGCCACTGCTTTTCCTCACCCTGGAATAGCCCAGGGTGAGCCTTGTCAGCTGCCCCTCTTTAATAGTAAAGCCACCCAGTCAGGCGCAGCCACTCACATCTGTAATTCCAGCACTTTGGGAGGCCAAGGCAGGAGGATTGCTTGACCCCAGGAGTTTGAGACCAGCCTGGGAAACATAACAAGACCTTGTCTCCACAAAAAACAAAATCAAAAAGTTAGCTGGACATGGTGGTACTACACACCTGTAGTCCCAGCTACTCAGGAGGCTGAGGTGGGAGGATTGCCTGAGCCCAGGAAGTCAAGGCTGCAGTGAGCTGTGATCATGCCACTGCATTCCAGCCTGGGCGACAGACTAAGACCCCAACTCCAAAAAAAAAGAATGTGTTTTTTAAGTAGTGAAGTGACGCAGCAGCTGGGCAGCGTCCGAGCTCACGGGCCTCCTCCTTGTCTCGGCAGGAGTTTAGATATGGGCTGTGTGCAATGTAAGGACAAAGAAGCAACCAAACTGACGGAAGAGAGGGACGGCAGCCTACACCAGAGCTCCGGGTTCCGCTATGGCACAGACCCCACCCCGCAGCACTACCCCAGCTTTGGCGTGACCTCCATCCCCAACTACAACAACTTCCACGCAGCCGGGGGCCAGGGGCTCACCGTCTTCGGGGGCGTGAACTCGTCCTCTCACACAGGCACCTTGCGCACCAGAGGAGGAACAGGTAAGCCTATGGTCATGAGGGTGGAGCACGAGAGGAGGGGCAGGTGAGCTTGGGGTCGTGAGGTCAGGGACAAGGGAGCACAAGAGGAGGGACAGGGGAGCCCAGGGCCGGGAGGGCGGGGACAGGGCTGTCCTTCAATCTTTTGACAATTTAATGTTTGTGGTCCAGTCGGTCCTTTGACTAGGGTTCTCATGTTCAAGTTTTGCTTGGTTTTTTTTAAGAGTTTTTACTTTATTTTACTTTTTGTTTGCTGTGGAGATGAGGTCTCACTATGTTGCCCAGGCTGGTCTTGAACTCCTGGGCTCAAGCGATCCTCCCACCTTGGCCTCCCAAAGCACTGGGATGACAGATGTGGGCCACTGTGCCTGACCTTTGCATTTAAGTTCCAAATCAGTCTTCTCTACTAGATGAGAGGCTACAAGGAAAGCCAGAGCTTGATGTAAAATCAAAATGCCTGACCACAGGGGTGCAGGGTATCCCAAATTGCTGCTGTGTGAGGATCCTTCTCCTCTCCCCCTCACCCCAGTTTCCTGTCTTTTACACCACAAGGCTATATTTTCCTGCCATGTGTATTTGCTGACTTAGCTAATACTTTGTAAAATATCTGGCATACATTCTCAGACATATGTTTTCCAAAATATTTGTAAGTTATCTCATGCATCCTTAGTCTTCCAAATCCTCTCTCAGTCTGTGAACTATGGTAACTAGATATTTGATATTATTTTGTTTATTACGAAGGTCTGAAGGAATGTAGCATCTATTAGCTCATCTAGGAGCAGATGTCATCTGCAAAGGGGGACTCAAAAGAAACCGGAATTCGTTTCTTTAACAATTGTGTATTTATTCTTAATGTTTAAAATTCAGTCCCCTTCAAAGTATTCTCCATGGGATGCAATACACCTATTAAGACTCTTGCCACTACTCAAAGTAGTTGTTGAATGTGTCTGTTTTGATGCCTTTTAGTGCCTCTGCTGTTTTTTGTTTCACCTCTTCCACATCAGCAAAACATTTTCCCTTTGAGGACTTTTTTATCCAGGGAACCTAAAAGAAAAGTTGCTCTGGGTGAGATTGGGTGAATAGGGAGGGTGGGACACATGGGTCATGCCAACTTGAGTTAAAAACTGTTGAACACTCAGAGCAATGTGGGCAGATGTGTTGTTATGGTGGAAGAACCAGTCACCTGTTTGCCACAACTTAGGATGTTTCTTCTGCAAATCATGACGCAACCCTCTCAAAACTTCCAGATAAAAACTTGGGTTGACTGTTTGATCTGGAGGAACAAATTCTGAGTGTACTACAAGGGGCCTCCCTCCAAAAGATAATTCTGGGGTTTTTTTGGGGGGAGGGTTCTCCCTCTCATAAAACTCTGAAACAATGTAGCAGCTGTCTCATCCAGCATCAGGTGCCATTTCATCTGAGAGTGGGCACTGCCAAGACATCAGCAAGGTGTTTTGCCCCCTTCCCCTGGCAGTGTGGCATCCCAAGAGGGCCTGACCCTGGCAGTGTTGCATCCCAAGGAGGCCTGACCTCAGCAGTGTGGTGTCCCAAAGAGACCTGACTCTGGCAATGTAGTATCCCAAGGGACCTGACCCTGGCAGTGTGGCATCCCAGGGGGCCTGACCCTGGCAGTGTGGCATCCCAGGGAACCTGACCTCCAGCAGTATGGCATCCCAAGGGGGCCTGACCCCAGCAGTGTGGCATCCCAGGGACTGCCCTGAACTGTGGACACTATCTGCTTCTCTCCCGCATGTTCTGCCCGGTAGAAGAAACATGTGTTTGCCCTTGTTCTCTGGCAACTCCCTGGTTCCCTGCACTCCAGACCCAGCACAGGCAAATGAATGCCAGGTCTCTCCTGCCTTCCCAAAGGCACCTGGAAAGGAGGGAGGAAGAAGAGCAACCGACAGGCGGTCTCTGGCCATCTGTCTCTCGAGGACACAGGAGAAAAAAGAAGCCAGGAATGCCTCCAGCCTGTGCCCACCACGAGCTGCCTGAGTGCTTTGTGGCCCAGACTCAGCTCTGCTGACACAGCCAGTGTCCTCAGCCATTTGCTCATGAGTGCAAGCATGGGTCGTCAGGTGTCATTCATGAGAGTCACTGCGAGAGCTGCTTGCCTGAACCTGTGTGTCTGCACCACCCTCAGGGGCAGCCTTAGTCTAGGGGGCATCCGAGCCCTTGTGAAACTGGAAAGTGCAAACACAGTACTCCCAATGCTGGCAGCATCTTCTGCCTTGAATGAATTGGCTTCATTACACATGCGTGTCCCTTCTCCCAGCGCTGCTTTCAGTCCTTTGAGGCCAGGAGTAGTGTCTGTTCCTCTGCTACCTCCTTTGATTCTCTCCGGAACACAAAGCCCTCGACGGGCACTTAGGGGTGGTGCAAGGAGAGCAGACTGGCTGGTCTTTATGAGCCTCGCTTTCCTCAGTGGAGTGGGCTCTGCTCTGGGTTCACATTACGTAAGGAAGGGACTCTGTTAGCAGAGTGTCAAATAAGAACAGGTGTGACCTTACAGGCACCCACACTTCTGCTCTAAGCCAGTCTCTTCTTGCCTTTCAAGAAATCGAAAGAGAGGAGGTTGGTTGCCAAGTGAACCTCTCTTTGCACGGTCAGACCTCTGAATGCCAACTCTCCCACCAGAAGTCTCCTAGGGATGGGGCAGCAAGCCAAGCCCCGGCTCCCTACCCAGCCCTTGAGTAGTGCCGTGGGCACACTTGTTCTCTGGGAACTCCCGCCCAGCGCACTGGCAGCTTGGTAAAGAGAGGCCTGTGCCCTGAGTCTGCAGGCACACTGAGGCATGAGTTCAGGTGGGAAGCCACACCGCAGGTGCTGAATCATATAGTGATCAACTGCTGCTCAGAAATGACCACAAAATTCAGCAGCTGAAGGCAATACACATTTAGGCCTGGTACAATGGCTCACGCCTGTAATCCCAGCACTTTGGGAGGCTGAGGCAGGAGGATTGCTTGAGCCCAGGCGTTCAAGACCAGTGAGACTTCATCTCTACATTAATAAAATAAAATAATTTTAAAAAACAATACACATTTAATATCTCACGGTTTCTGGAATGACTTCCCTGGGCCCTCTCAGAGTCTCTCACAGAAAGACTCTACAGTTACAGTGTGTCGGCTGGGCAGTTGTCATCTCACAGTTCAGCAAAGAATAATCTGCTTCAGGCTTACTTGGTGTTGACAGCACTCAGGGCCTCGATGCCTGCTGGCCAGAGGTTCTTGGTTCTTGGCCCTGTGGCCTCGCCAACATGGCAACTTGCTTCCTCCATCAGAGGGTGCAGGCCAGAGTGGCAATAGAGGTCCGTCAAGAGGACAGAGGACCGTCCCTTGAAGCCTAATCACTGAAGGAATGTCACATCATCTTTGCACATTCCTGGCTGCAAGCAAGTCATTAGGTCCAGACCTTCCCTGGGAAGGGGCTTGCAGGAGAGCATGGATGCTGGGAGGCAGGAAGCCTTGGGGACTGGCCTAGAATCTGCCTATGAAATGGAGGAGGTCCAGGGCCACGGGGGACGCTGGACTTTGTGCACACAGGAAGGGCCTCTATGGAGAGTCACCCAAATGGGAAGACACGGGATAGGTGTGTGGGAGGTTGAGCCCCTCAGGACAGCGTGGGGAGGACGCCTTGGCAGAAGCAGAACACTGCACAAGCAGGTGCGGAGGCTGAGGTGGCACACCCCCCAGTGGGGTGTACACTGCAGGAAGGTCTTCCTGAATTCTCCTGGCTCAGGAGTCACAGCTGATGTCCCTGCTAGGCCCTGGGAGCAAGCGGTTCATTTTGCCCAGAGCCTGCCCTGGGCCCCCTGGTGGAGGAGAATGCCTCGGAGGTGGGGTCAGTCATCCTGCAGAGCTAATGCTGCCACCCATAGTTTTGACACAAGGCTAATGACCCATCCTGGTGTGCAGGGAGGAGGCTCTCAGTCCTGGGTTTTTGCCAGATCACAGAACGCTTCCCCTGCAGAGACCAAGCCACCAGCACAGCCCTGTGACGCTGCCTTTCACACATCCGTTCGGCTCTTCCTGTTAAGTGCTGCCTAGATGCAGCCCTTGAGAATGAGACTTGAGAGGAGGTTTAATGTCTTGGAATTCATCTCCCCTGTGTCCTAACCTCCACCTTCTGATTTTGTGTTGTCAGGAGTGACACTGTTTGTGGCCCTTTATGACTATGAAGCACGGACAGAAGATGACCTGAGTTTTCACAAAGGAGAAAAATTTCAGATACTGAACAGCTCGTAAGTCTGGGACAGGAGGGGCGTGCGCTTTGAAGACTGGGAAGGGGCTTTGTTAACCTGTCTGCACCACCTCGGGTGTCTAAAATGCTAGGAGACCATGTGCTGATGTCACTGGCTCATGGCACCGTGATATGAAACGAGTCTGTGACACGATGCAGCACTTTAGAGCCCTGTGTATCCAGGGAGACTTGGAGACTACCTCATAGCAAAGGCTGTGTTCTGGTTTAGGTTTGATTTAAAGACTGTAAAGGCTCCAGCCTCACCTCCACTGCCCAAGTGCCCCACGCAGCTATAGTCTCGACTGATGGGAACAGGCCTGGCCACCCACGCACATGCTCTCTGCCCAGAGATTCTCTTCACATTTCAAGCGTTCACTAGCTGGGTCTCGCTTGAGGCTGGCGACAAGTTCCTTCTACTTTTTTAAAAAACTGTTCAACTTTCCAGTGGGTGAGGCCTGAGGAGGCATGTCCCTGTGATAGAAATTTGGGAGTGTCTGAAATCTTTGTGAGTGGGAAGGATGCACGGTCTCACCCATGCGTGAGTGGCCACACTGTGTGGCCAGTAGGAACAGCTGCTGAATAAGCAGTGAAATGGCACCAAGTGTTCAGATCCTATATTCAGCGCCTCCTTAAGGAAGAGGGAATATAGGTAGGGTTTTCCCGGGTTCTAAACCTCACCTTCGTCAGATGGAGGCAGTGTGCAGGGATGAGGCCCTTCAGAAAAGCCTAGACACTGAAGAACATGGCAAGGTCTCACATCAGCATCCAGGCACCTCCGGCATCCCCATGGGGATGTGCCACCAAGTCTGGTGCTTCTGCTCTGTCTCTGAGCAGGCCGGGTGTCGTGATGGTGGAAGCCCGAAGCCTGGCTCTGCGGCCTTCTCAGACAGCCAGGGGCCATAAAGGCTGCCCACTCACATGCAAATCCCAGGGGAGGAGTGCTCTTGTCACAAGGGACCCCCTCAGGCCTAGAAATTGCCATGGTGAAAACCCACCCCCTCCTGGGGATGCCCCCTGGCTCTCAGCCGTGCACCAAGGATATGCCACCTTTCAGCAGCAAGAACCTCACCTCCAGAGGCCAACAACTCTGCTAAACATCAGAAGACACTATGTAGCCACGGGGGGGGGGGGGGGGGGGGGGTTGTTTTTATTTTGTTTTATTCCGTTTTGTTTTGTTTTGTTTTGTTTTTTGAGTCAGGGTCTCACTCTGTCACCCAGGCTGGTGTGCAGTGTCATGATCACAACTCACTGCAGCCTCGGCCTTCTGGTCTCAGGCGCTCCTTCTACCTCAGTCTCCCGAGTAGCTGGGACTGCAAGCATGCACCACCATGCCCAGCTAATTGTTTTCATTTTTTGGAAAAAACAAGGTCTCAGTGTGTTGCCCAGGCTGATCTCAAACTTCTGGCCTCAAGCAATCCTCCCACCTTGGCCTCCCAAAGTGCTGGGATTGCAGGCATGAGACACCATTAATGGTCTCATTAACAGAGGCCTTTTATAAAACTTTTTATTGAAATACATGCAGAAAAGTATTTGTATATGTACTGATGATTACACAACAGTGTGAATGTTTTACTGCCATTCAACTGAACACTTAAAAGCAATTAAAATGATTAATTTTATGTTACATACACTTTGCCACAATTTTTTACATGTATACAGTTTGCTGATTTTTCACCAACTGAACATGCCTGTGCAACAGCGCCAGGTCAAGGGCATCACTGTCGCCCCCCCGCTCCCCCCCCAGGAGCCTCCACCTGAAGCCACGGGAGTTTTAAAAATAGCAAGCAGCTGCCCTTGGTTGCAGGCTCCTGTGTGCCAGCCGGGTGCACGTTACAAATGTTCTCACTTCCTCTCCACGCAACTGCGGTGTGTCCCGTGGCCCTCACCTGACATCCCAGGAGCAGGAAGGCCTGGGTCAAGGAGCTGCTCATGGGCACAGAGCTGGCAGGCAGCAGAGTCCAGTAGACTGGAAGGTTTCTGAGACAGCATCAGATGTGAACCACCCCATCAGAAGGGACTGAGCTAGCTCAGTTCCATGAAGTCTGAGGGCCGGCAGGAGGTGGGCAGAGGGAGTCGGTTGTGATCTAATTGTCTTGCCTCCTTGTTGGGTTTGGTTCTCAGATTAAAGCTTTTTGTCGGAGTCTATTAACTTGGAATTCCAAAAACACCCCACATCCCCTCCCAGTTTATACAGTATTCCCTAAATACCAAGTTGAATTAGACAGTTTTAAACTATTTGTGAATTGTAAAAGGAAAGAGACATGGGGTGTCGGGAGGCCCCGCCCCCAGCTACCTCCTCCCTGCAGGTGGATCTGTGCACTAGTCGCAGGGTACAGGAACGTCAGTTCCCATCACTATCGGATCCATAATCTCTTCCTCTGCTAATCTGGAAAGGTCTGCGGTGTCATCAAATTGAAATTTTGGAGAAACATTTAGGGAGGATCTCATCACTATGTTGTGACTTGCATGCATGGCCTTTGGTATTTGAGAGGCTGTGCCTCCGACACTGTCTGCAGGGGAAAAGATGACAGAGGTCTTTCGCCCTGAATGTTTCTCCTTTGACCAGTGGATTCCTCATCAGTGGAATTTAAACGCCCTTTCTCAAGGTTGTAGAAAAGAAAAACAGGGTTTGGGCAGCAAATACAATATCCTGAAGTCAAGGGCAGTAACAGGGGAGGGATGATCGGGAAGAAAAACACAGCAGGACGTGGAAGTAGCTGCCTGCGGCTGCTCTCCCACCTCTCCCAACTCTGAGGACGGGGGCTGGGCAGCTGCCACCCCCCCAGTGTATGTCCTCCCACTCCCTGCCACTGTCAAGAGAAACAGACTGGAGGCCACAGGGCTGGCATTTTGTGTTTTGAAGTGCAGCATAAAACCTAGGATAAGCCTGTGTTGTGTTCCCAGAGGGGCATTTCTGCTGCCCAGCCTGTTATAAGTGCTTGGTGTGGGTGACCCGTGGTCAGTGCTTCATATGGGTGACCCATGGTAAGTGCTCAGTGTGGATGACCCATCATAAGCGCCAGTGTGGGTGACCCGTTGTAAATGCTCGGTGTGAGTGACCCCGTTGTAATTCCTCGGTGTGGGTGACCTGTTGTAAGTTAGTATAATGTACTAGGGTATTGTTAGTTGCAAAATATTTAAGCTCATTGACTTTATTCCCTGTTTCACATTTCATGACTCGTGATTTACTATCTAGAAACAGTGACTCTTTAAAATATAATAAATGTTTTACACAGAGTGGAGTAGTGGTTATTGCCTTGGACAGTTTTTTACTATCATGATCAGAAGAAATCCTGGTTTAGGGCCCCACCCTAATATTTGTCTAAATTGTCACCAATATTCTGACAGTAAGGTGGGAGTGACTATATTTGGAAAGGATTCAAAATTTATAACAAAAATGCCCCAGGCCTGGGCAGGTCAAGGCTAACTTCTGTTGGCAAGTGCCACTTTGGGGTCCATCAAGGCTCCTGGGCTCCCAGCTCGTGGGACCACAAGCCCTAGGAGCAGCTTTAGGGATTTAGGACAGGCTATTCTAATAAGTCCTTACATCAAAAGGACAGGTGGAGCTGTTATGAAGACTTACAAGTCATTCTAACCCAGTGCTAGGCTTTAAATTGTGTATTTGAATAAGAGGAAGATAACAAAGAAGATTTTACCAAGTGGGAATTAATGAAAAATCTGAACAATAAGAAAAGTTTCAAGAAATGCAGCTTCCGTAATGCTAATTGCCCACAATAATTCAAGACATAAAAGGTAGCAGTCAAGAGCCTGTTTCCTAAGTCAACATGATTTATAGACCTTTGGCTTTTGGGTGAATTTGATGCTTCTAGCTTATTACAAAGATGACTTCTTCACCTGCTCAGCCACTGTGGACAGTGTTCTGAGTCTACACCAGCCTCGGGGGCTCCACACGTGAGCTTTTCCACATAATACATTCACTCTTTGCCACCTCATGTCTCCTTTGATGGAGAAAGGGATCCTGGATCCCTAGAAAAAGAGAAATCTTTCTCACAAGTAGCTGGAAACCCTTGCAAGATTAATGGGGTCAGGAACGGAAATCATGAATTCTTGGTTCATAACTTCTGCACGAGCTGATCATTGAGTTCTGATCTGTGCTAAACTATTAGGTGCCTGGACCCAAATGAGATCGTCAGTGCTAGGTTCAAACTGGAAATGACTTCATCAATGCCAGCTCACCTGAATCCAACTGGGCTTGTCCCAACCTGCAGCAAAATGTGTTGGCTTCCTGGCCCCGTTGGCATTCTCACATCTCCTAAGACCCATGGGAGCCTTCTTTCTTCTTAATTTAATTCAATTAGAACTAACCTGTTATTGCACATTAAAAAATAAGCCTCTGCTACAAGCACTTAGTTTTTTCCTGGCCATTTTGGAGCATGTCCCAGATTGGGGGCGGGAAGGAGTGGGGGAAGCGAGAGCATGAGTATTATTTATTATGATGAAATGTCTCCATCTAGTGGAATTTCAGAGCCATAAAAATCACCATATTAGAGTGAGGATTATGTGTCCAGAGCCGTTTCCTTAACACATGTGTTTAAAGAAAAAAATAAACGTCCACATATGTTCTTAGATGATATCCTTACAAATGCATGTGTTCTTTCAGGAGGCATAGAAATGAGACCAGTCAAAACTGTTAACAGTGTTAACATGTTCAAGTTCATGATTTGAACCTGAAAGGCAGAGCAATGCCTGCGGCAGGGGGCAGCACTGTGCAAATCCCACCCGTGGGTGCCCATCTATTCTCCAGCCCGGCGGGGGTTCACAGTTGTCTGCATATACTGCGCAGCTATTCCTGGGTATGTGCAAACATCTCACAATAAAATCTGGGCATGAACGAAACTTAAGGCTATATATAAAGGACTTTCTGGTATGAGGAGTATTCTCCTTTTGATGTATTTGTTTAATAGGGTAAGAAGGAGAGACTGGGAGCCAGTTAAAAACTACTCTTTTAAAACCCTCTGCTGGCACCAGCATTTGTGTGGCAGTTCTGTTACCTGCGCCATCCCAACTTTCCCACTCCTGTGCCACAGCACACACTGCCCTGTGGCCTCGCTCTTTGCTCCATTAAATCCTGTTTGGGGTTAGTGCTCAGAGAATCGTCTTCAGAGAGCTGACTGGGAGCAAGGCTGGAGTCTGATGTGGAGGCTGGCAATCCTCTCCCTAAGCCAGTCAGTCCAGGAGGCTCTTTACCACAGCCAGAAGTCCACACGTTTTCTTTCTCGGCTGAAGGCTCTGACCCAGAGCCCAACCAAAAAAATGATTTAAAAGAGGCCTGGGGTTTCTCTTGCTGCCTCCAAGGACCAAAAAAGGAGGAGAGATGGCAGTGGGCCCCGGCAGTTATGGTCTGAGAGGTCTGACCGACTCAAAACAGCCATGCCCTCCCTGCCCTGTGCTCCTGACCACGGATGGCAATTGGAAGCTTCTGCAGCCACTCAGCCAGCGTCGACGCTACAGCCCCACAAGGTGGGCCTCGCGATGGGAACACGCCTTCCCTGCTCTGCCGCATGCAAACTTGCATGGATCTAAACGTGTGAACTTGAACCGTTCCATGTGCTCACAGACTTTCAGCAGAGAGGAGCGTCACAGGCTCACCTCTGACGTCCCCCGAGAGCTCCCCAAATGGAGACCATCCTATGACCTGCCAGCCCCACCCCGAGTTCCCACATGCCCTGGCGGCTACTCCCACCCTCCCTCTCCTGCCCCTCATCCTCAGGCCAGCACTCTGGATGTGGATGGAGCAGCCTCAGATTGAAACTGCCAGGAGGGCGTGTCCTAGAAGCATTCGTCCTTCTGCCTGCAGCAAGGTGGCCCCCCATTTTCTTGAGCCAAGCAAGGCAGTATTCAGAGTGTGTGTCCCGCTCACCAGCTCTTCTGCTGGGCTTCTCATTCCAATGGTCTGCAGCTGTGATGGGTTTTTTTTTTTCTTTTTCTTTTTTTTTTTTTTGACTCAAGGTCTCATTCTGCTGCCCAGACTGGAGTGCAGTGGCACCATCACGGCTCACCACAGCCTCAACCTCCTAGGCTCAGGCGATCCTTCCATCTCAGCCTCCTAAGTACCTGGGACTACAGGCACACACCACCACGCCCCACTGTTTTTATTTTTTGTAGAGACAAGGTCTCCCTATGTTGTCCAGACTGGTCTCAAACTCCTGGGCTCAAGCAGTCCTCCCACCTCAGCCTCTCAAAGTGCTGAGGTTACAGGCATGAGCCACCACACCTGGCCTGTGGTCTTTTTCTTAAGTAAACTGAGGCAGGATTCCTTTCCTCTCTGCCCAAGTCGGGGACACTTGCCAGGCAAAATGTCCCTCCCCCCAAGAGAGGCCTCTCGTGGCCAAGGTCCTACATTCTTACTTCACAAAGAAGGCAAGAGGTGACCCTGCATTCATCTCATGGCTGACTCGGACATAACCTTCTGACTTTCACCAAGTCGGGGGCAGGGGACCTTGTTGGAGCTTAGAGAAGTCAGGTGGCAGAGTGATGCGATGACGGTCACACGCCTCAGGCAGCACGACTCTCTGCCTGAAGGCTGCTGCACTGGCCCACATGCTCACCGCTCTCTTCTTTCTTCACAGGGAAGGAGACTGGTGGGAAGCACGCTCCCTGACCACTGGAGAGACGGGCTACATCCCCAGCAACTACGTGGCTCCGGTCGACTCGATCCAGGCAGAAGAGTAGGCTTGGTTTTATTTTCACTCAACTACTTGCTTTTAAAAGTCGGCTGCCACAATGCAATGCCATTAACACTGGGCAGGAGGGAGAAGTTCACCAGAGTGGTTAAGGGTTGGGAGAATATCAGAAGGGCCCACAAGTGCCCCCAGGTCAGGAGAAGGGACGAGGGTTATCCCTTCTGGATCGCCTCAGCATGTTGAGCTCCTTCCTAGTCTGCTACCAGGTAAATACCTGGATCAAATCACCCTGGCCACTGTTTACTACCAGAAAACTAAGTGAGCTCCAAAGAGAAGGAAAGGACTATTTGAGCACCATCACTGTAGTGTTCCCCAGGTCTTGGGACACACTGTTGAGACCCTTCTCCCTGGGCACGGAAGGAATGTCTTCAGTCTGTGATTCTCAGGTTTCTGCTATATCTGTGCAACACTTGCACTATTACTAACTTAATGCTTTTCTTTAAGCCTACTCACTTTTTATTTGTTGTTGTTGTTGTTTTAGAAACAGGATTTCACTCTCTTGCCCAGGCTGGAGTGCAGTGGCACAGTCATAGCTCACTGCAGCCTCAACCTCCTGGGCTCAGGCATTCCTTCTACCTCAACCTCCTGAGTACCTCAACCTCCTGGGAGTACAGGTTTGTGCCATCACTCCCAGCTAATTGTTTATCTTTTGAAGAGACAAGGTCTTACTATGTTGCCCAGGCTGGTCTTGAACTCCTGAGCTCAAGCAATCTTCCTGCCTCAGTCTCCTAAAATGCTGAGATTACAGGCGTGAGCCACCACCTGGCCCTGCTCACTTTTTAAAAACATACTTATTTTGAAAGGAAACTTTATATCATTACCCTAAGTGAAAACCCAATATAGCTTGGCATAGAAAGTTACTAAAAAATTTGATGAAATTCTAGCGAGAGCTGACCCAAGTTTCTAAGCCTGCAGCCTCTGCTCGAGAAAGGGTGAGGCAAGGAATAATCACAGATTAAACCAATATTTTTCTCCTGAAAGTAATCAGAAATGTCAGGATGCTGAAAGATACCCCTTCCGTGCCCCAGGTAAAAGCATCTCACACAGTGTGTCCCTCAGCTGGGAGACCCGACAGTGAATTTCAAAAGGTCCTTTCCTTTGATTTGGGACTTCACTTAGTTTCCTTGATTATAAATAGTGACCAGTGGTTATTTGGCACAGGCATTCAATTTATAGTGGTTTAAGAAGGTGGTCAAGCCAGGCTTGGTGGCTCAGCCTGTAATGCTGCACCTTTGGGAGGCTGAGGTGAGTGGATTGCCTGAGCCCGTGGGTTCAAGACCCGCCTGGGCAGCGAGACCTCATCTCTGCAATAAACCAAAAAAATCAGCTGGGCGTGGTAGCACATGCCTGTAATTCCGGCTACTTGGAAGGCTGAGGCGGAAGGATCGCCGGAGCCATTGCACTACTCCAGTCTGGGCGACAGAGTGAGACTCCAACTCAAAAAAAAAAAAAAAGAAGGTGGTCAACACGCCAAGGGGATCCAGAAGGGGACCCTTGTCCCTTCTCCTGACCTCCAGGATTACAAGGCACTCACAGAGGGAGGCAGTCAGGGTGGCTTGTGTCCCAGCCCTAACTTCTGAACTGAGGAAGACGGAGGTGGAGCGATGATTTCCTAGATGCAGGAACTTGGCCTCCTCCCTGAGGCCTTGGGGCTCACCTCTTCAGAAAGGAAGTCAGGAAAAGCCAGCCACCCAACCAGGCGTGGACTCTGACATTTAATCTTGCCGTGGATTTGTGTAAGCGTTGCCGGGGAGATTCGCCTCCACACCCAGCCAAACCTCCAGTTGGGTCGTTTTCATCTTTAATTTCCTTGTATTTTCTCTAAGAGGATCTGCTTTGTTTCTTACTCTCAAATACTCAGTGGTTCTGAGCTGTTTTTTCTCCTAGTGAATGTGTTTCATCATCAGTGAATGAAAGTATTTGTACTGAAATTTTACTTTGGAACATATTTGCAAACATCTTTCAGAATAAAAGGTACCACCAAAATGTGGCATTACTTTGATTTAACTGGCAACCTACTAGCTATATATTTAAGTTATATTTATAATGATCAACTTTTTAAATATTTTGTTTTTAAAGACCAATTTTTTTTTTTTTTTAGCCAGAGTCTCACTCTGTAATCCAGGTTGGAGTGCAGCGACATGCTCATGGCCACTGCAACCTCAACCTGCTGGGCTCAGGTGATCCTTCCTCTTCAGCCTTCCAAGTAGCTAGAACTATAGGCGTGTGTCACCACACCCAGATAATTTTTTGATTTATTGTAGAGACGAGGTCTCACCAAGTTGCCCAGGCTCGTCTCAAACCCGTGGGCTCAGGCAGTCCTCTCACCTCTGCCTCCCAAAGTGCTGAGATTACAGGCATGAGCTACCATGCCCAGCGCTAAAATATTTTTTAAAACAATGCCTATGGTTTTACATATGCTTTTAACTATCATTATCTTAAAATACTATTGTTTGGGTGCAATCCATCATTCTAACAATTTACTGCTGTTTTATACAGCATTTTAATTGGGTGTAGATACACACTCAGAAAGTCATTTCTCACAAATAATTGGTGTACTCTTCACACCAACCAGTGCCAGACCTCACCCATTCTGGTACTCTAAGAGTCACTGAGGCACTAACATGCAGGGTGTCTTTTCTTACCGTCAGCGAAACTCTTTCCTTCACAAAAGGCTTTGACAGTGAACACATGATATCTATGTTCAAGTATAATGAATTGAAATTTAATTTTAGAAACTGGATCCTTCCACAGTGAAATATTCTTCAAATTAGTCCCACGCACAGATTCCACTGGGATGATCCGGGATTCTCTCTAGGGTTCCTTGGGGCCCCTGCTGCTCCTGCAGCGTCCAGTGCTATGTGCACCGTAACTAATTACCAGGCAGCGCTTGAGGCCAGACACGTCGGGGAGGGAGCCACAGGCTGTAACATCCTGGGGTGACTTCATGTGAGGCCCTGAATGTGGCCGGGAGTGTCATTAATTTGCTCAGCGAGAAGATGAAAATGCCACGTCATCAAGTCATCTTTAAGGGAGCACTCGCCGACTAGGCACAGATCCCAAAGGCGCACAGTAATGCGTTCCTGCAGCTGTGCCAGAGGGGAGATACAGAAGCTCACAGTCCAGGGCCCTGAAAAAGGTCTTCGCTTACCAAGTCCTCATGCTTGGGGAGGAGAGAGAAAATGCAAGCACACCCCCCAGGACAGCAGTCATTCACTTAGAGATAATCCTGACTTTTTTTCATAGTTCCTGTAGGTAGGAAGTTACTAAGAATATCATGGCTTTATTCTTCATCTATTCTGACTTTTTCTAAATGCTTGATTAACAGTCTTCCTATACACTAAGACTGTGTTTTGTTATTTCCCAGGAGTTATCATTATGCCCAGAAATCAAGGGTCTTTTAGATGCGCTTGGGAGGGGTCTCTCGTGGTTGCCACTTCAGAACAAGGTCTTAGATTTCTCATTAGCGCATGCAGGCAGCAGTTTTAACACAAGCTGGTTCTTGTCATGTCTGGAGGGAAGGAAAACAAACCACAATTCAAATCTGATTTTTTCAAGCATGAGAATTGGATCAGGGATGGAACTGGGAAGAGATTGGAAGAACTGAACGGAATTAGAAATTAGTACATGCAGAGAGGCTGAGGACAGCACTGGAAGGACAGGCAGAGAAGCCAACACTGTTGATGACTGTTAGTCATTTCTTTGCTTGATCTCATTTAAAGGTGGTACTTTGGAAAACTTGGCCGAAAAGATGCTGAGCGACAGCTCTTGTCCTTTGGAAACCCAAGAGGTACCTTTCTTATCCGCGAGAGTGAAACCACCAAAGGTAAGATGAGTTGAAGAGCTGACTTGTCACTCAGATCTGCAGATTAGTCAGAGGATGAAAGACCCGTTTCTGCTGTGCAGGGACTGTAAATGGTGTATATCCTCCCTGCCTCGTGGTTGAGTTCTATTTTCAGTTTTTCCTTCAGGTTCCAGAATTGCAGGCAGCATCTAAAACCACAGAGGCGCCAACAAGGCCCTTCCCTGAAACACAGGCCCAGCAGCTTTGCTGCTCAGGGCTCACGAGATCAAGGGCTCTCAGAAGCCCTTCAGAATTGGGATTCTCTGGAAATCTTGGCTGCTCAGGTTGTTTTTGCTTTCCTTTTGTTTTCTTAATAACTGAGGACGTTCTTCCTCCAGCTGTTGTCCTTTTCAATATTTAACAGCTCATTAGAGCCCACAAGAGGAGACAGTCAAGAAGAAAAGAGTAGTATTCTGATGTCTAGTTTCAGCTTCAGATGCTACTTGTTAGAGGCATAAAAAACATTGGAAAGCAGAAACTTGACGCTTGCATGGAGAAACATCCCTGACTTTCTTGTGCATGTGCTACCTCCACCTCCCCATGTCCGTGGGTGAAGGTGACATGGGACACGAGCTTAGTCATGCATCATCTCACTTCTCCTGGCTTGGATTGCGGGGGTGGGAGAGAGGGTGTCAGAACTGTGTCTCCACTGTATTAGTTCAGAGGGTACTGAACTGAGTATTTTAGCAAGATACCCAGGAAGTTTTCAGTCTCAAGGGCAGAATCATTTTATTGCTAATATCCTCTGCTGTTTGCATGACAACAAGAGGCATCTTCCTGTTACTGAGTGGAGATGCTGTGTGTTTGTGTGTGTGTGTGTGTGTGGTGCCCATGTGTGTGGGTGCCTATATGTGTGTGCACTTGTACTTGCGTGTGTGTATGTGCATGCATGCATGTGTGTACACACACTCATAAGCATGTGTACATACATGTGTGCACACACGTGTGCATGCTTATATGCATGCCCTTGGTGATTAGTAATCAGAACAGTCGAGTGAATGAGACCTGAGAAACAAGCCAGTACTCAAGATGACGGGCGCTGCCATGCTCTGTCTTCTCACCAGGTGCCTATTCACTTTCCATCCGTGACTGGGATGATATGAAAGGAGACCACGTCAAACATTATAAAATTCGCAAACTTGACAATGGTGGGTACTATATCACCACCCGGGCCCAGTTTGAAACCCTTCAGCAACTCGTACAGCACTACTCAGGTAACCTGCATTCTGACTTCTGCTAACCATTTGGTCGCTGGCGGGAATGGGTCAACACAGAGCAAAAAGGGCCGGGTGGAAGAAGGGGCACAACAGACGCATGTGAAGTCCCTGGGAAAATGTTTCTCTCTGCTACCAGTGGGGGGTTGGCCGACAGGTTCTATTGCTGTTGTTCTACCGTAGTTTTTATTAATTCCGTATGTTTGTCAGAAGCTTCTATAATATTCTAGTCCCCCAAGTAGAAAGCAATAGGTTTCTTTTTTAAGTGTTTGTGTTTTCATCTTTCTCTTAAAATCCACACAACATGATCTCCTCCCATCCCCAGCATAGTGTAGTTCAGCACCGTGAGAGGAGGGCGCGGTGCCTGGGAGGGCACTTCCATGGAGACTCTATAGGGAATGTCATGTCTCTGCCACCATGCACACTCAGCACTGTCACGGGAACGGCCGCACGTGCATTTCACTCTCCTGCAGCCCGTGTATCATGGGCCACTCCCACCAAGAGTTGTTTTCTACCTGATCTTACACGTACATGGCCCATAGCTCTTAGATCTAATAGCATCCCTTAAGTTCAGCTTTTTCAAAGTAGATAGTCTCTCACCTAATACCCAGATGTCACCATTATCTTGTTGTCCCAGAAAACATATGTAATTATTAGGTGTTTAGGTATGCAATTTGTACATCTTATTTAAAAATGCGGCTTTATGTGCAGTTGTTAAATGACCACTTTCTTTCCTAGACAAGCATGTATATCCCACTACCTGATTCATACACACACAGGCATGCTTCTAGATCCTTGATCCCTGGCACCCTATGTGAGACTCAGCTATACATTTTCTATTGTTCTTCAAGACAATGACACACTCAAAAATAGTACTTGATTTATCTCTACTATTGCTCTATGCATATTCATTGAAAAATATGTGTGTATACTTTTTAGTACAAAAAAGCCATCTTTTGAAAATGATAATTAGAAATGTCCGTATATTGACCCTGGGCACTAATTGATGATATTAACAACCCTTAGCGTGCTCATTGGTTGTGGCCTTAGCTAATCTGGCCTATGTGGATTCCAATGAAACAGCTGGGAAAAACAGAACAGAATATCTCCTTGAGCTTAAGCAATCTACTTGAAGCGCCTGCACGTTGGAAGGATTTTTCAAATACTGAAATATATTTTATTACAGCTAAAAACCAGCAAGTCCCCAGGGTTTGGGCCATTTGAAAATGCTGTGTTGGAAAGGGCACCTTAATAACAGCCCAGAGCTGGAAGGAGGGAAGGGGTAGCAAGAACAATGGATATTTTTTAATCTCAGAAACAAAGTCATCTCGATCAGCTTTTATGTTGGCTTTTCCTTGCCTTTTTCTCTCTCACACACGATAAAACACCTTTGAAAAATACACATAAATAATTTCCTGCCTAAACATCTCAGAACTTAATTCCATCAGAAGGAAAGGAGTAAAAAAGAAGTTGCAGCTAGCTCCCAAAGAAAAAGCAACACTGCATTTGCTTTTCCTGGGTCCCGGGGCTTCCGGGGGCCAAGCTGTGTCTGTCTACCTCGTAGACCACACTCTCTGCAGCTTTTGTCACATCCCTGATCTCTTATTCTTTGTTACCTTTTCTCCCCTACCTGATGTTTACTTGGCCTTTAGTTAATTTCCCCTTATCACTGCTAGATTCTTTTTTTTTCAGGCAGGGTTTCACTCTGTTGCCCAGGCTGGAGTACAGTGGCACAACCACAGCTTACTGCAGCTTCAAGGGTCTAGCAATCCTCCTGCCTCAGCCTCTGAGTAGCTGGGACTATAGGTGTATGCAAACACACCTGGCTAATTTTTTCTATTGTTTGTAGAGACAAGGTCTCACTTTGTTGCCCAAGCTGTACTCAAACTCCTAGCCTCAAGCCTCCCAAAGTGTTGGAATTACAGGCATGATCCACCAACTCCCGGCTATGTCTGCTAGAGTCTAAAAGATGTATTCTTTAAGAAGAAAAAAGGAAATAGAGAGGGAAAAAAAACCTCCCAATAACTTCCGAATAATAACTATTCTTTTCCTTCCTCTCTGTCATAAGGAACAGAATTCTTTCACAACCTTGAGTTTTTGCAAATTTTAGTTTCCATTCTTTCTCCTTTCAAACCAGACAGTTAAATTATATATCAGAGACTGTTATAAAGATTTTTTAAATGAAAAATATCAAAGAAGCAGTTCAAGAATATCTGACAGATAGAAAAGAGTCAATTAGAAAGCCAAAGAAATCACTAGAAAAACGTGACCTCTTTTTTCCCCACCAAGTATAATCTTCAGCCTCACTAGTTTATGACACTTTAATGTTCTGTCCTAAAGTTATAATTTTAAATACAGTCTAATCATACAGGAAGATCCCCAACCCCCTGTTTAATCTAGATATTGGAGGTGGGGAAAGGACAGTCATGTCAACATTCTTCAGTCCAGATGCAACTTTTTAAAATTGTCAAGGGTATTTTCGGGTTTTCAGAAGACTTGTTATTAGCACATTGGGCTGGAAATGTTCCTCTCACTCTGTGAGTACAGAAACTGAAGCAGCCTATGTCAGTATCTGTGTATAAACTGTCTCACACCTGGGACTGGAGTAACCCACATTTGAAATGTCCTGCATTCTGCCCCAGTGGCAGTGCTTCCGCGTGTTGATGTCTGCCGCTCCAGCGCATCTGTTGGTGTAGCCCCCGCAAGCAGCGTTGGTGCGGGTGTAACCTGTGAGTGCTGTTGTTACATGTTCTGCTCTTCTCTCCCTGCCCGCTGCCGCCTGCTCCATCAGAGAGAGCCGCAGGCCTCTGCTGCCGCCTAGTCGTTCCCTGTCACAAAGGGATGCCAAGGCTTACCGATCTGTCTGTCAAAACCAAAGATGTCTGGGAAATCCCTCGAGAATCCCTGCAGTTGATCAAGAGACTGGGAAATGGGCAGTTTGGGGAAGTATGGATGGGTATGCTGAGACTCAATTACTCTCCTATTGGCTTCCTCGTTTGGGAAACCCCAAACGTCAAAGATGGAAGGTGAAAATAAAGGCATTACACCCAGGAAGGATGTTTGATTCCTTATAGAGGGAAATGAGAATTTTGATTTCGGTTTTAAAATTCTGGAATTTTTAGAAAAGAAATGGCAAGCAGGCAAAATTGGCAAATGACTCAGATTGTACAATTACAGGAGCCTCAATCCATAAACCGGCAAATGGTATGAGGAACGCCCCAGCCTGCACAGACAGTCTTGAACTTCATTTCTGAAGGCAAGCATTTGCCGAATGTCACCTTCCATCTTTCCAGTGCATGCATGATTATGGATTATAAGGACTGTGTTTTCTTTATTAATTCCTTTTCCTATAGAGAAAGCTGATGGTTTGTGTTTTAACTTAACTGTGATTGCATCGAGTTGTACCCCACAAACTTCTGGACTGGCTAAAGATGCTTGGGAAGTTGCACGTGACTCGTTGTTTCTGGAGGAGAAGCTGGGTCAGGGGTGTTTCGCTGAAGTGTGGCTTGGTAAGGCAGAGGGCACATTGCATTTCAGCTGCATTTCAAAGCCAGTTAAAGGATGGTTTTGCACAAAGACACTTTCCCTGATGACCAAATGGGCACAGGTCATCCAGATTTTCAGAACATGGGAACCCCTTGCTGTGCGCAGCTGTCCTGCTTCTTGTGGTGAATAAAGGCACCCACAGGACAGGAAACAGTGCACTGTGAATCTGAGGCGTCCTCTCCTAAGAGGCAGGAAGGTAAGATACCACACATGGACGCCATAAGGAAGACCATGGGCATTTTGTTCTGTGCGCCTGGGTGTAAATCCTCACCAGCTGATTAACTGTGAGCAAGAGGCTTAATAACCTCTCTGAGCTCAGTTTTTTCATCTGTAAAATTAGAGTGATACTTGCTTCATAGGACTGATTTTTGAATGACACAGGATAATGTATTTAAAGTCCTTTGCAGACAATAGGTGTTCAATGGACACACAAACATTTCTTTCTTGGTTGTCACTGATAAGGCCGACAGCACTGTGCCCTTGAAACTGTTTTATAATCCTTTGGGCCAGTAGCAGCTTTGCTTAGAGACACACAGACTTTGGCCCCACCCAGCTACATCTGTCAAGAAAACAGTATTGATGCTCACAGAACCCTCCTTCTTGCTTCCTTCACATCTTAAGGATTTTAATCAGGAAGAACTGGACCCTACAAGAAAATTTATTTTCAAGCTTTATAATTGTCAGCTTTAAATCATTACACATACCATTCACATTTTGTTTCCCACTTAACAAAAGACAGCGTGCCCACTGGAATCAGGATGGATACCTATGTAATTAACCAGCCTGGTACTAGGGAGGAAGATTTCACTGTATTTAAAATGTTGTGTGCTAACGCTTAAATAGCAAAGATTACTTACAAATTTTCAAATTTCCTATGTGCACTCGGTGGGCAGATATTCTATGAGACTTAAACTAACTCTTCTTTAAGCCATTTGTTTTTTCATAGTTTATATTTTTGTAATTCTATGAAATGTGTTTTTAATAGGATAACAAAAATTGCTCCAATTTACAGAATTCTCAAGTTCTAAAACCAATTACATTAAATATAAAAATAAATTTTAATTTAAACCAGTCATCTTTTTCAAACAGAAAATAATGTCAATTAGCAGAATGTTTCCCCTTTATAAAGTTGCTCTCTAAAGTCACGGATCTAATAATGGACTACGTATAGAACCTAGGTTTTACTTTTTTAATATTGGGGCCGAAAGAGACAAAAGATAGCCCAGTCCCATTTCTGTATTTTACAGATGAGATAACTGATGGTGATTTTTAAACCAGGTCTTGCATTCCAATTTACTAGATTTTTTAAACATGTTCAGTTTAGACATTTCTGCTCCCTCCCAGCTGCTGTTCATTCCCCCAGTCCTCCTGATAGAAGCCATTACTCTTGCCATGGCTGACATCAGTAACCCGAGGAATTTGCCTTACCTGGTTGGAGTCCTGGCAAAGGGTCCTGAGCTCCTCGCCAGTGCTCATCAGCATGTGGGCTCACCCTTGCAAGGACTCAGTCAAGTCACTCGTTCAGAACAGACAATCGAGAGGCTGGGGTGATTTCCAGATGTCCTCAGTGCATTGCCAAATTTCTTAAATGGCACATCCTATAAACTTAAATAATCTTATTTCATCTGTGCTCACTACCTGAGGGACGACTGTTGGATGGCCAGGCCTGTTCTAACCCCTAGACTTTTATCACTATAAACATGGGCTCAGAGCTTTTGGTATAAATTTGTAATTATATGACTGAGCCAGAAAAGAGAGTGATGTGTCTCAAAATAAGAAAAAAAAGAAGATGAATTACAAACCTTAATATAGCCATAAGTGTCCATAGCCATAAGTAGACACAGTTTTCCTGTCAAAATACTTGACTGAGTCCTTGCAATTAACTGCCTTTGTTCAACAAGAGCTATATTAAGTTTTATAAACTTAAAATTTAACTTGATGCAAATAGCTGTTGGTCAGAAACTTTTTTCCTCCCGTCAAAAGAGGTTCTTTGGTCTGACTTAATGTTGTGGGATGTTTGCAGGTACCTGGAATGGAAACACAAAAGTAGCCATAAAGACGCTCAAGCCAGGCACCATGTCCCCCGAGTCCTTCCTGGAGGAGGCGCAGATCATGAAGAAGCTGAAGCATGACAAGCTGGTCCAGCTGTACGCGGTGGTGTCCGAGGAGCCCATCTACATCGTAACCGAGTACATGAATAAAGGTAGGCAGCACTGCCCCCACCCCCTAGTGCTCACAAGGGTTTCTCTGAGGAGTCAAGGATCCCCGTCAGGAAGCTCCATGCGTGAAAGCGTTTTTAACACATTCCCACCAAGCCCTGGCGAAGTGCTGTGCCTTCTGCACATTGCACGTGTCAGGGATCAAGCACCTGTCCATCATGAAATCACTCGTTTTTGACATCAGGTGGAACAGAGGCTCTTGATGGTCTGCTGGTATTTTGAATGTGGCAGCTTTGTTAAATATCCCTTTTACAGGGGCCAAAAAGCTCCGTCAGACACTGGTCTCTGGGCTAAGTTTCATCTCTGTCATTTTAATATCTCACTTTTTTTTCTAGCTCTCTTAAACATCAGATGATGAAATGACATGCTTTTAAAGAGTATTCTCATATTCACTCACTCTCTCTCTCTAATCAAACCATTATTGTTGGGGATAAGGCCAGAGTTCATTCTGTTTTGAAAAAATAGATGAACCAAACAAGAAACAGCCTTAAAAGGCAGTGCAGGATACATCAGAGGATGCCAGTGCGATTCTTCTTTTCCATGTGCTTTCTTTCTTTTTTTTTTTTTTTTTAAATATGGAACGCTCCATGAATTTTCTTTTAAAATATAATTGGAACTTTTCCCTGGCACATTGCTTGTCCTTTGAATCCAGGGTTATTTTGTAAACATCACCGGTGACCATCAGGGGCCTCCAGCTTCTGCAGGTGATCATTTCTGTCATTGTGTTAGTCAGTTCTAAGCCTCCTCAGGCTGTGTTATAATAGTGGCTGTGATTCTGCAACTGTTTTGTTTCAGAGTCTGATTTAAGGCTTGGCTGGCTATGATCTAATTAAGGGCAACTATCTGCCCCACCCATATTCCTCAGATATTGTTTTCTTGACTGAAAATAAGCTAAGACAGTAATTCTCAAACTTTACCTTATGTTAGGATCACTCGGAGGGCTTCTTAAAACACAAGTTTCTAGACCCAGCCTTTAGAGTTTCTAACTGAGTTGATCTGGGATGAGCCCTGAGCATTTACAAATCTGGCAGGGTCCTGGTGGGAACCACTATTTTGGACCAGTCAGCTTAGTCTGCATTTTCCCCACATCAGCCCTTGGGAAAATGGGATTGAAGTGGTGCAGGTCTTCACGTGTTCCTTTCTCTGGCATAAAAGGAGACTTAATTCCATTTCTTCTAGTTTTATCAAATTGTTGTTGTCTTTAGAAGTGGAATCAACACTATTTTTAAAAGGTAAAACTGTTGCTTCTCAATGTATAGAATCGTTTCTACCCTGCTTTTTTATATAAACCCTTTTACTGATGCATTATCCCATTCAACTACCTTATTACTTTTAATAAGGAAACCAAATACAGCTCTCTATTGGCAATTCTTATCTTTCAAAGTAAGTTGAAATGGTTTTCTGTTTTGTTCATAGGAAGTTTACTTGATTTCTTAAAAGATGGAGAAGGAAGAGCTCTCAAATTACCAAATCTTGTGGACATGGCTGCACAGGTAGGCCCTTGGGGGACATTGATTTGTGAGGTAAATGTATAAGGCAGGGACCCAAAAAACCGGAATTATCTTTTGGAGGGTGGGCTTATTGTAGCACAGGCTTACCCCTAGATAAGTGTTCTAAGAACCAACCCATCAGCATCAGTATACCAACTAACACAGTTGTGAGAATCTGTGTTTGGCTTCAGTTCATTTTTTTTTGAAGATTCTTTCAAGGCATTTGCCCATTTCATGATGGGTGATTTACAAGTGCACCTGTCCACACCACACTGAGTATTCAGCAGTTTTTGGCCAAAAATGGTAGGATCCCTATGCCCCACCCTCCCTATTCACCCAACCTTACCCTAAGCAACTTTCTTCCGTTTCCCTGGATGAAAAAAATGCTCAAAGGGAAACATTTTGCCAATGTGGAAGAGAGAAACAAAAATCAGCAGAAGCACTAAAAGGCATCAAAACTGATGCATTCAAAAACTGTTTTGAGCAGTAGAGAAAAACCTCTCGATGGGTGTATTGCATCACACGGAGAAGACCCTGAAGGTGACTGAAATTTAAACATATAGAATAAATTTGCAATTTTTTATAAATAAATTCCAGTTTTTTCGGGTACCCCCTTGAATGACATGTGAGCATGTCAGGTCACGGTGTGACGGGTCCTGTTCCCTGGCTCTCCACAGGTTGCTGCAGGAATGGCCTACATCGAGCGCATGAATTACATCCACAGAGACCTGCGATCAGCCAACATCCTGGTGGGGAATGGACTCATATGCAAGATTGCCGACTTTGGCCTGGCCCGGCTGATCGAAGACAATGAGTATACAGCAAGACAAGGTGGGCACGTGAGTGGCAGTGGCTCTGACCACAGCCCTGGGAATAGTCACCTACTGCACGCCCCTTCCTTCACGCCCCTCCCTTCCTCTTTGTCCTCCCTTCTTCCAGAAAACATTAGCAGCTATTGTCATTCTTCGGCTGGGTCTTGCTCCTTGATCTGACGGGTCTGACAGCTGGGCAGGTGGGAGTTGCCCTTGGCTCACAGATGAATGAGAGGCTGCCTTTGGTGTGTGGTGTTCATGGTGTGGCCTCCTGGCTCCTATGGCCTCCTCTCAGCAGCCGGGCCTAGGACATGCTATTTTGAGAAGGAAGACGGCGGGAGCCACTCAGCTGGGCCAAATCCTTTTTTTTTCATGTTTCTTTTTCTTTGTTTTGAATCGGTCTCTCACTCTGTCACCCAGCCTGGAGGGCAGTGGCACAATCACAGCTCATCGCAGCCTCGACCTCCTGGGCTCAGGGGATCCTTCTACCTCAGCCTCCTGAGTAGCTGGTACTACAGGTGCACACCACCACTCTCAACTAATTTTCTGATTTTTTGCAGAGACAAGGGCTTGCCAAGTTGCCCAGGCTGGTCTCGAACCCCTGGGCTCAAGCAGTCCTCCCGTCTAAGCCTCAGCAAGTGCTAGGGTTACAGGCGTGAGTCACCACTCCCCGTCTGGGAGGTATTTTCTCCACATCAATCCTATGTGCAGGACTGATTGGGGAATGAGATTGAAGTAGAGTAGTGATCGCCAAGTTATAGTCCATTAATCTAACTCCCAGGAGAAAACAGCGGGCACAAACTGGAGAATTTGATACAGGAGTTTTTGTTTTTAACAAAGGTACAGACAGGGTTTAGGAAAGCCACCAGGGCATGGCATGGCATCTCAGAGCACGTAAGAGCAGGGCAGCCAAGCCTGACAGGCAAGGGACAGGGCACGGGCAGAAATCAGAACAGGCAGCTGAGGGGGGACGGCCCTCTGCAGAGAGGGGCACAGGGATAGATCCAGGGACTAATGCCAGCCTCACCCTTCTGTGGTCTCTGGGTCTTCTTCCATCCAATCAAAAGCCAGAAGCTGAAGGAGCCCTGTGGTGAGTCCCTGTGGGTCCAGATCAGGGAGAAGAAGGGTGGAGAGGCTCTGGAGAGACTGGGTGATGGCAGCATTGTCACCTAAGCTCTGCCTCCTTTCATCTGCTCCCTCTACCCCACACCCTGAAAAACCCCTAGAAACTGGCCTTTACATGAGACATGTCCAGCCCGCTGACTACTCCCATGGGGCAGCTTTCTGGGTGCCATCAGGGTTCCAGATGCAGGAGGGAGGGGCTTCCTGGGGACGTCTTCCGTCTTCCCAGACCTTCACCAGCCAGCGGTCACCAGGCCAGAGTATGGAATTAAGTGTGTGGTTCACACTCACATGTGGGCTTCTTGTAGAACAGAATGTCTGTAACTGGAGAAGGGGAAACTGCCACTGCTGTTTCATCATCCTGAGCAGGGCTGGGCCATCAGGAATGCATTCAAGGCTGTCTCTGTGCTGAATCTATAATGGCCAGTTCTCGAGTTCTCCTTTCCCTTCTTCTTCTCCTTTTCTTCCTCCTCCTTCTCCTTTCAATTCTTTCATCTCATGCCAACTCTTCCCTCCTCATGTTTGACTCTGAAATGGAAACCTTGTCAGCAGTCTCCAGTGATGAGGGAGAATGCTCACCAAGACCCTGGCTGGAGCAGACACTGTCCAAATGCTAAATCACATGCGGTCAGACGGCTCAGCCATTTGACTTTCCCCAGCACGTGGCAGCTTTTGTGCTGGAGCCAAATGCCCACACAGCGAGCATACCCGCTCCACACGCGCCCCGGTGCCGGGCCAGATGGCGTGCCGTGTCTCTCATCAAAGGCACGCTGCGGCTTTGATTGGCACTGGCAGCCCAGAGAGGAATGTGGACGTGATTTCGAGGCGGAGGAGCCGAGGGGATCTGAGAGACCGTGGAGGAGGGTGTTTACCTTGGGGCAAGGCTGTCAGATCCCAGCACCTGAGACTCCCACAGAGGGTGGGCGAAAGTGGTGAGGCATGCGTGTTTGCTTTGGGGAGGGCCGGAGCGAAGCCATGTGTATGCCCATCTGTGTGTGCGTGGAGTTTTGCCGCTCTTCTTGAGCTTTGGGCTCTACAGAGTTTGTGGTTAACAGCCATGAACCATTGATAAAGGAGAAGGTTGCAGGGCTGGGAGCCAGAGCACCCAGTAGGGTGCTATTGACAGGGTGGGTGTTTCACTCATCCTCATTCTTAGGGTGAAGTCTCAGACTGTGGCCCAGGGCCTGGTGCCCTCACTGTCTCCCCTCTTGTCCCGGGTGCCAGCCTCAGCCTCTCTCCCTGTCCCAGCCTCAGCCTCCCTCCCATCATGGGCGCTGGCTTTAGCCTTCCTCCCCATCCCATCCTTGGCCTCCCTCCCCATCTCACCCTCAGCCTCCCTCCTGTCTCAGGTGCCCCTCAGCCTCCCTCCCATAGTGGCCCTGACCACCTCTCTGTCACAGTCCCAAGTACTGTCTGAACCCCTTCCAAAAGCCCACCCTTATAGCCTTTATATGGTGTTCCCTCACCTGATTTCCAAATCTAGGGTGCCTCCCTTCCTTCTTGAAGGTTTTTCCTTCTTTCTTTCCTTTCCTAAACATCTTCAAACCCACACCAAACACTGGAAAGAAGTAGGCAAAGAGTAGATGGACTGCAGGGAAATAAAGCCTGTGTGGTCCCAGTGTGTCCCAGGAGAAGAAAAGAAATGCTGTCCTGCAGCTGGTGGGAGGTGGGGAGAGTCCAGAGAACATTCTCCAGGTCCAGCACAATGGTTCACACCTGCAATCCTAGCACTTTGGGAGGCTGAGGCGGGAGGATCACTTGAGCCCAGAAATTCAAGACCAACCTGGCCAACACAGCGAGACCCCATCTCTACAAAAACATCCAAAAACTAGCTAGATATGGTGGCCTGTGCCTGTGATCCCAGCTACTCAGGAGGCTGAGGTGGGAATATTGACTGAGCCCAGGAGGTCAAGGCTGTGGTAAGTCGTGATCATGCCACTGCACTCCAGCCTGGGTGATAGAGTAAGACCCTCACTCAAAAAAAAAAAAAAATCGAGTTTTCCAAGTGCCGGACCTGAGAAGGGAAGTTTGAGGATCAAGAGAAAGAGACTCAGCAGGGTCAGGTGACTTGTACAGAGTCACACCACCGGCAAAATGGCAAAGCCAGGATTCGAAAGTGGAGAGGGTTGGTTGTCATCCCCTGTTGCCCTTTATTCCATGGGAACATTTTTAAGAGGCACCTTCTAACATACATGTGTGGGGCAACTGGAAAGACCTTCAACTTCTTACACAGGGACAACCCAGCTGTGAGTAAGCTTTCTCCTGAAGGTCTGCCCTGCCCTGGCCCGTTTACCAGACAGAAAGGGTCTGCTTGTATCTGCTGGTGTGCTCTGCAGATGGCCTGAGGACTGCATGCCGCATGCCGATGTTTCTGCCGGGAGTCCCCTCCTCCCGAGACAGCTGGTCCACAAGCCTTATAATATTTGCAAGTCGGGTTTTACGTGACCCATGGGCCACGGCCACGCTGTATCTTGGTTATGAGAGTGCAGGCTGTGTTCAGAAGCACATGCCAAGCACAGATATTTCAGGTCTGTGACAACCCTTGTTTCCAAAATATTTGTGGGTTTCCCACCTCAGGGTGCACTGAAATGTCAGTTCACCTCACTCTCCCCAGGCAGAAGAGGTGGCACTGTCCAGGACACAGGCAGAGTTGGACTTTACAGCCATGTCACACATACCTTCCTGTGTTGCTTTCCTCCACCAAGCCCCACCCATCACTGGACTGGGCAGAAGCCTGTGTCTGGAAGAAGGTCACGGCCAGGCCCAAAGCCATGAGGGTGGCCTTCCACTGACAGCATTCCAGAAGCAGCTCATCTCTGCTCATCTTCTGTTACCTGCACATCTCACTCAGCTATAGCAGATGGCTTTTCTGGAGTCATAACCTCTGCTAAATTCTGCCCAGTCAGGGTCTCTAGATGATGCCAACATCAGTTATTTGAGGGCCTTGTCTCTGGAGGGGTATTTGCAAGGAGCTACTGAGATGAGGAAGCCTAAGACTGCACGGGAGGAGCATGCAGGCATGTCGTGAAGGCAGATAGACCCGGCTTTGAAATTCAACTCTACCACTGCTGACCTGGGGCCTGGGGCAAGTCATTTAACTTCTGCATTCCTCAGTTTGCTTATCTGTAAAAGGGAAATACATTCCACCTGCTGTGTACATTTTTGCAAAGATTAAGCAAAACACACATGTAAAGAGTTTAGCACAGCGCCCAGCACAAAAAGTGGCAAGTACATGTTACGTGTTACTACTATTAACATCTCGTACAAGACTAAGTCCATGGGAGTAGACAAACGAGTGAATGGATTGTAGTTAGAACAGTGGGAGAGCTCAGACACTGTTCAGGAAGGGAAGGAGGAGTCCAAGGTCATCCCCAGGTTGTCAGATGCAGGAATTGCCAGCAACAGAAATGAGCTGGGCAGATATTATGTTCAGAGAAAGAGGATGAGTTTGGTTTGGATTTGTTGACCTTGAGGTGGTTGTAGTGGTTCTCCAAGCCCTAAGAGGTCAGTCAGGGGGCCTCATCCTCCCAGCCCTCCCCCCGGGTCTGGTCACTGCTGCCCGTCTCCCAGCCCTGCACCTCCCTCCTAGACCACTCCAGCACCCCCCAGGTCTCGTGAGGATTTGCTGTCCGTCCACTGTCCTCACATCTACACCACACCTGTCCCCGACCCCCAGCATGGAGGTGTCACAAGGCTTGCTTCCCAAGCCTCGCAGCCCCTCCGGCCACCCCTCCTTTCAGAGCGTACACTGGCAGTTGAGAAACATGAAGGAGTCTCTGCAGTCTCTAGTTTTTCCTTCATAAGCCTTCAGGCTATCAGGGCAGGGACTCCCACCAGTAATCCCAGCACTTTAGGAGCCTGAGGCAGGAGAATTGCTTGAGCCCAGGAGTTCAAGACCAACCTGGGCAACATAGAGAGACCTTGTCTCTACAAAAACCAAAAAGTTAGCAGGGTGTGGTGGTTCCCACCTGTAGTCCCAGCTGCTCAGGAGGTTGAGACGGAAGGATTGCCTGAACCCAGGAGGCCGAGGCTGCAGTGATCATGATTGTAACAGTCATCCCACTATACTCCAACCTGGGGCATAGTGAGGTTCTGACTCAAAAGACAAAAAAGAATACTTTCTTTTGTGGTCACGTGTTTATTTTTTATTGAGTCATAACATACAGACGGTAAAATGGACAAATCTGAAGAGCACAGCTCAGTGAAGTCTTACATGTATAAGCCCTTGATAGGGCACACTCCCAGCCCCCAGAGACCCCATTCCCACTCCCTGTCAGGGACTGCCCCACATGGAGCCCCTTTCTCTCTCTGTCACCGTGGACTCATCTTCCTGTAAGTGAACTTTCTGTGAACCCAGTGTGACTCTTCTGCCTGACTTCTTTCCTGTCATCGTGACCGTGAGCCACTTCTGTGGTGTCATGTACAAAAGTAGCTGGTTTCTTGTTGTGACTGAGTCGTGGTCCGCTGTACAAATGCATCACAGTTTGTGAATTCTACTGTTGCTGAACACTTGAGGCCAATTCCAAATTGGGGCCATCATAAACACAGGTGCTGTGGTGCACACTGCCCTCTGTCTCAGGGCATCTTTCCAGGCAGAGTGCTAGTTTCAGGGCAGGCTAGGTTAGCAGTGACAGCTCCTGTCCAGATCATGCGGACATTCTTAAAGGAAGAACAAAGGCTATTGTGTCATTTACCAGGTTGTACTGCCCCAGGCTACCAGCGAGGAGCCTGGGCCGGAGGCTGGGAGCCCTGGGCTTGAACCCACTCTGTCACTAACAAGCTCAGTGTACCCCAGCCAATCCTTTAATCTTCAAGTCTCATTTTGATCATCTGTAAAATGGAGATAATAAAAATAATCACCACATATAGTTTGATAATTAAATGGGCTGTCTTTAAAGACTTTTTTTTTTAAATCAAGATCTTACTCTGTCGCTCAGGCTGGAGTACAGTGGTACGATCATGGCTCACCGCAGCCTCAACCTCCTAAACTCAGGTGATCCTCCCACCTCAGCCTCCAGAGTAGCTGAGACTACAGCCATGCACCACCATGTCCAGCAATTTTTTTTTTTTTTTTTTTTTGTAAAGTCGAGGTCTCACTATGTTGCCTAGGCTGGTCTCAAATTCCGGGGCTCAAGCAATCTTCCCACCTCAGCCTACCAGAGTGCTGGGATTATAGGAGTGAGCTACCGTGCCTGGCCAGTAAATACTCTTAGAGACTTGTGAGGCATAAAAAATATTCTTATAACCTCAACTTTTTGTGTTTGACATATTTCTTGAAAGGGGTCTTTCTTTATCTTATTACCTAAAATAAATTTTAAAAGAAAGAATATTAGTAATCAGTAGAGAGGAAAGAATCACTTTTCTTTGTTTTTTTATTACATTTTAATCCTTTTATAGCCTGGACTATTGTTTCTATCTGGGTGTTTACCACCTGATGTTACCCATATACCCCTAGGGACCTCCCACTCTGAATACCCCAGGGGTCAGCTGTTCACTGTCCTGGCTCCAGTGAACTTTCGCACTTTCCCTCGTTTCCCTTCTCTGTTGAGAACCGTCCCTGCCTCTGTGCTGCCTTGTTTTAATCTCACTGAGTGTGAGGATCCAACAAGCCTTCTCAGCAGTTTCACACATGCGTGTGCTTGCACACATCAACGCATACACATCTGAATCCACGCATGCCCCTGCACTGGCACTCTTGTGGCAGTTCTTCCAAGAGCAAAAGAGCCGCCACAGGCCCTCATGGACATGAAGCACACAGTAGGTGTTCAATGAGTATTGGTGACAGCAGGGTAGCCAACCACTTGACTTCCCTGGGCCACATCGAGTAAAGAGGAATTGTCTTGGACCACATATACATTATATAATATAGTTAGTTTCTTTACATAATAAGATTTTTTTATATTTTTACTATGAAGTTTAGAAAAATGAGGACAATATAAAACTAACAGGAAATTTGACCTTGTTTTTGTAAAACTTATCTATCAGTGTCTGGTTTGATGGAAGTGGTCTTAATTCTTAGTGTGCTCAATTCTTAGTGTGCTTAGTGGTTGCAGTTCTTAGGGTGCTCATCAGAAGTGTTTGTTCGGATTTTGCTCTCCATGTGCTTCATGATTGAATACAGTTGCTCACAAATGTATGTGCTGCCAAAAAGCGATGTCAAGAATAAGGTGTGACTGTGAACTTCAAAAATGGAGTGGCACATGGGGTCAGGAAGAAGATAAATGCTTTAAAAAGTGTGATGTTAAAAGATTGTGTGGGACTGTGTCACTAGTAGTCTTGGGCCTCAGGTGGCCTGTGGGCCGCAGGTCGGACACGCCTGGCGTACAACACTGGAAATAGCCAGGGTCACCAAGCCCTCTGGACTCTTCCCAGACATGCTCTCCCTGAGCAACGTGGCCCGCTCTAGGGATTCGGTTCCGTGGTGGCTACAGCAGCCCCAGAAGGATCGTTTACTGCCTCGATGGTCCCGCACACTACAGGGCTGCCTCTAGAGTAATGGGAAGCCTGGGAGCTCTGGAGCTGGGTAGGCCTCTGTTCAGATCCTGACTCCACCACATTCCTGGAATACAGCCTCTCTGAGTCTCCGCGTTCTCATCTGTGAAGTAGGATCAGCGTCATTTCATTTAGGGTGATCCAAGGGATGAGAAGACATAGTGGACATGGTGGTACTGCTCACGCCCTCAGCCTTTCCCATAGCACTTTGCCTGGTGTCTTTTGGGGCAGCCAGACCACTTCCCACACACAACCTGTCCCCTCCCAAAGATGACAGGACCTGGAGTGGTTACGAGCATCACCCATGAAGTCAGATGATCTTGGTGGGAACCCTGGCATTGCTGCTCATTTGCTGTCAGGACTTGGACGACTTACTAAACCTCTCTGAGCCTTTATTCTCTCCTCCCAAAATATGAATACTGATAGTTATCTACACTGTAGAATTATCATGTGGCTTCCCTGTAACTAGCCATAGAGCACTTGGCACAAAGCCACCCTGAGCTGATCATCATGGTTGGCAGTAGTAGTAACAGTAAGATGATTTATCATTGATCCAATGCATGCTAACAGTAGTATTTCTCTCTCTCTCTCTCATTGTTTCTTTCTCCATCTCTCTCTCTGTCCCTTTCTCTCTGTCTGTCTCTCTTACTCTTTCTCTGTCTCTGTGTTTCTCTCTCCCCCCTTCTCTGTCTCCCTCTTTCTCTTTCTCTCTGTCTCTTTCTCTCTCTCCCTTTGTCTTTCTGTCTCTCTTATTCTTTGTGTCTCTCTCTGTCTCGCTCTCTTTCTCTTCTCTCTCTTTCTCTTTCTTTCTGTGTCTTTCTCTCTCTCTCTCTCTCACGTGCACACGCACACACACACGCAACTGTCACTTTGGAGTTCCATGACCTCCTCCCAGCAGGGACCCTTCAGAGGACCCACCCCTGTGTCCCCGTCTCTTGGTCTGAATCATCACAAAGGACAGGAACATGGAGCTGCTCTGTGGTTTGGTTTTGTCTGTAAGTTCTACACTGGCGATAGGATCGTTGCTGAGGAAGCAAGCGTCAAGGCAATGTGGTCTTTGGATCTTTGGAATGTGTGTAGAAATAGGGACATCCAGATCCTTGGATGAAACTATGTAAGTTAAGTTTATGTATTCAATAGGAGAAGAAAAATGTGTCTGTTCCAGTGCTCCCAGTATTGATGGTTTAAATTGAACAGATTATTGTCTGGAGGAAAATTCACGTTAAATTAGACTACGAAGAATTCCTAATTGTTGCAGTTTTCATGTTAATTATTTCATGTTAAAAAATTGTTACTGCATAAATTAACACATTCTTTCATGGAGAACATATTTTAGAAAGATTTGTGACTTTAATAACTCTTTGTGTATTAGAAACCCCAGATGCCTGTACTAATTAAATATAATCAGATTTTAGATTCAAAAAGCACAGGCGCCATTTAACAGGAGCAGGCGACTCAGATGACAAACAGGAAGGAGCAGACCCCTGTCTCCTCCCAGTGGTAGATTTCACAGTCCAGCGCTGCATGTGCTGCCCAGTCCCTCCTTTGTACTAGGACGACAGGATTACTAGGCTCAGCCACCCGCGCCGCCCCAGGCTACCGCGGAATTCCTAATCGGAATTCCTAATCAGCCGCCTGCGTGGCCGTAATCGCGGATCAAGGCTGATCTCGCCTGAGCTGGGCTACCCGCCCCCACCCCCCAGCCCTTACCAGCACATGCATCTCTTGTTCTGCGTCAACAACAGCACCGCCATCTCCTCACAGTGTGCTGTAACCTGAACAGCAAATGTCAGGGGAGGGAAAGGGAAAAAACCCTTTTAATTATTGAATTGAATCAAATTCTTCCCATGCTAGAGAAGCAAAGCATCCTTTGATGAAAAGCAAACCTTTCCAAAGCAAGCCATTGTTTTAAGGAAGGAGCAGGAAGCCTGATTCTCCCCAGCTCTGCCTGCCGCCATGAAGTGACCACACCCCTGTGCTCACGTTGGAGCCTGTCACCCTGGCCTGTCTGGGGAGAGGCCTGGGGACCCCAGCAGTATGCCCTGCCCTCCGAGGCCAGTGGCTATCTGCTGAGCTAAGCTGAGCTGCACACCCGCCATGTTCTTGCAGTCAAGTCCCTGATCCTAGTGGCGGCTGCAGTCACTGAGAACAGCCCCTCATTTGTATTCCATGGCTCGAAGCTCCAAGCTGCCACCCTTTCTGGGAGGTACAGCTTTGTTTATCTGCTGAGCCACCACAGAGCTTCGAGGCCACGATTGATAGGGGAGCAGGACAGAGTGGCAGAGGAATGGAGATGGATGGCACAGCACGTCTGTTCCCCCTGAAAAGGGTGTGTTGGAAGCCAAAGACTAGAATGAAAAGAAAGGGGACCTCACATCACCCTTCCCTACCCCGGTCTCTCTCAAGATTAAAGCATTTCTGGGAAGGCGGCCGGCCGATGTGTTGTGCTTCCACCCTTGGCTGCACTCTGGCTCTGCCCAGAGGATTCGGGGCCCGGGGCACCACAGCCACCTGTGCCCAGCCCCTCTGGGCACCATCCTCTGTCTGAGCCGGTAGTTGCAGTGGTGTGCAGCACGGGTCTCTCCTCTACTGTGGGGGCAGAGCCTTCGGGGGTGTTTGTGAATGGCCATGAGCGTGTCCTCCGTCTGTGCATCCCACGCTTCTTGGTAAGCATCAGGAAAGAAGCAGATGGTCACCCTCTGCGATTTTAAAGTGTGTAAATAGGAACTACAGACTGCCATCAAACATCAGAAATGCCACTTGGCTTCCTTGTCATGCTTTGCTGGCAAAAGGAACTCCTTACTTTGCATCATCTGGGGAATCAGGGACAGGCGGTGCGTGTGGGAGCCGCTCAGTTTCCAAAGCCTCTGTGTCCTCCCGCCAGGGAGAGTGCCCAGCAGGCTCACTGTGGCCCCTGGCGGAGGTCCCAGTGGACAGACACTGTGCCAGATTGAGGGGGTCGGTTTGAAAAAGTGTCCACCGAGTGTGCTTGCTTTCTGTAGGTCCTCTGGTAGATTTCTTCCGAACTCCCAGGCAAACCACCTGCGCGACCTCCCACTGTTCCAACGTGGTGTCCCCAAACCCAGTGCCGTCCGTGCTTCCTGGCACGCAGTGTGGCGTGAAGTTATACTGACTCGGGCCCCTGCCCTTCTGGGGGTGGCTGGATGCCTGACCATCTCCGTGTTGGGCTACATCCCAAACACTCATTGATGGGGTAGGGCTCTTGGTCCTGGCAGTGGCTTGCAGATGTCTACAGAGCTCCGCCCATAGCTGTCTGTCCTTTGTTCTGGGTTGACAATCCCAGAAGCATAGTGTTCATCCTATTGAGGCTGCAAATCAGAATTTCTACTCTGATATCACTTCCTTGTTGGTACTCGGAAAGTTAGGAGATTATCGGAATTATTCAGAGCCTTGGTGTGCCAAAGCAGCAAGCAGGGGTTCTCCTTCCCTCAGTCCCCGCAAGGCGACCCCTTACATAAGACCCCAGCACTGTCTGCACTCTCAGAAGAGTCCCCTTAGTGGTTCTCAGAGTGAAGGGACCAAGCAACCATGAGTTCCGGAGATGCTTATCTTGCTCTTGACTGAGAATTCTCCAGCACTGTCACTGGTCACCACCATGAGGACGGCCATAGGGAAAGAGCGGCAGCCCAGATTGTCTGGCTCCCCCAGAGGCATCTAGAAGGATCGTCCCAGCCTGCTTCTTGATGTCCTCTTATGTCGGGGTGGGATACCCTCCACAACTCCTCTTCCCGCCTATCCTCCCCGACTACAGGACCCAGGACCCAGCCTAGACTCCCCATGCCTCAGGATCCCTGGCAGTTAAGTCCACTCCCCTTTGCCCTCTGGTTGTCCAGGTTCGAGTTCAATATCCATGATGGATGTCCCACCCCTTCTCTGCCTGGTCCTTAGCTATGGGCGCCTCTTGGCACTCACCCCACCCGCCTCAGCCTGCAGATTCCTTCCGCAGATTCAGCCCAAGCGGATCTTGGGCCTGTGCCCAGTCACCCCTGCCTTGGCAGCACATCCAGGCCCAAGTCCTGGCCCGTGGCTCCTGTCTTCCTGAGCCTTGCCTGTCCGCTTCACCCATGTGCCAGGTGGGACAGCATCCTCCCTGCCCCACCCCCTTCTTTCTCAGCTCCTTGCCCACCGTCATGCCGAAATGTTGGATGGGATGGAAGCTCAACCCATGGCATCATTTACTTTTCATTTATTTTTGTTTTAAAAGCACTTAAGTTGCCACTTAAGTGCCACCAGGGCTGGATGGAAGACATGCCATTGTGTCGCTTCAAAAGCACATGGGCAGCTGGAAAGGACTCCCTCGGCCTCATGTGAGAATTCTGAGTTTGGCTTCCCAAGTTTCCTCGGGTTTGAAATCGTTGTATTGTCTGAGTAACCACAAAGTTGCAGGTCAGGCCAGCCCTGATGCTGCTTCCTCTGCAGGATATCCTGTCCTCGTCCTGGCCACCTCCCCCATGCAACCAGCTTCCTGCTATTGGCATAGTCCGCGATTTCTTTTCTTTTATTCCCCAGGGCCACTTTAAAGTTGAAGTATTGTACATTATGAAATATTGAATATAATAATCTGCAGAGTTTGTGGCTTTATAATTAAAAAGGGCTCTGGGTGGCTCTTTGGTTCAGAAAAACAGTGTCCTTTGTCAAAGCTGATGTCTTTCCTCCTGAAATGCAGTTGGGGCACCACTTGTGTTCTCTGCAGGAAGGATTTGGTAGCTTTTATCTTGCGCTGGCTTCGCCTTCTCCACCTTGGCCCAGTTTCTTAACCAAGGAGGCATTCTCCAAGACAAGGCTGTGGAATTGGCCTGGTCACCAGGAAAGGAAAAAGTATAAAGACTTGGCAGGCGGGCTCTCCGTGGGTGTGAGCAGAACTGCCCCTCCCTCAGGCCTGTCCTGGGCCCTGCCCTGACCTTTCCCTCCTCGGGAGAGCCATGTGTCACACACATTGTTTTGGTGTGGCAGCCTCTCCTGAAGCCCTCATTTCCCATTCATTTCCTCTTCCTGTCTCCCTTCTGAACCCTCTCCTTCCTAAGCCAGTGCCACAGTTTAGCTCCCCATTGGGTGTTCCTTTGAGCCCTGTCTCCCGCTGCCTGGAAGCTCTGAGGGCGGAGGTGGACTGTGCCTGGTCCTCTTAGGAGTGCCCCACACCGTCCTGGAGACGTAACAGATGACCAGGAGATTCTCAACGATGATTCATGAACTCACTGGGCTTTTTCATCCTCTTTTTCTCTCTCAAATATTGGGGTGCTTTGGCCTTGCTGATGGCACTTGCCAGTGCAACTCAGTGCCCTTGCATGACTATCTAAGTCATGTCTGGCATTTAGTCAGCCACTACCAGGTGCCAGATGCTGTGCTGAGCCCTTGACATGTTGGAGTTCTCACCACCTTGCCTTGCGAGGTTATTGTCCCCAATTTACAGACAGGGAAACTGAGACTTAGAGACTGACTGTGAAGCTCCTTTCCTGGTCTGGCTGGCCTTTCACTCAAGCCCAGCTCAGCCCATAGTCGGGCCTCTTGGCACTGCCTCTGCAGAGCATTCACCCCCTGTTCCCGGTCTCCTTACGGACACTTACTGAAGGAGGTGGACTTGGGAAGCATATTTAGTCTTCATCTGAGCATTTACAATGTCACTGCCATCATCTCAAGGCTGAGGATATACCAAGTACAGGGAGTAATGGAATCAAGGAAGAACTGTCCCTCCCTGTTTAATGCAGAAGTGAAAAGCAGATACCTGGCCAGGGATATAGAGAGACTTCACTACCTGGAAAGTGTCCTGGGCTGGGGATGACCATCCAGACATGGTGAATTTGACCACTCATCCTGTTTTCACATAAAACTAAGAACTCTCAGCCAGGCTGTCCTGGATTACTAAGGGAAGACTTTATTCCTATAACTCTCAAGAATTGGAAACCAATCTTAGTTTGCTGCAATTGTTGCCCTTTGCGTGTAGTTGGTTAAGTTTGTATAAAGGAAAAGAATTTCTTTGGCCATCAGGGCGGTGGATAAATTGCTGCTTGGGTTGACACTTTAGCTAGTTGGAGCATTTATTGAACAGCTGCTGTTTAACCAGCCTCAGGCAAGTTACTCTGGAGAAATTGAAGTGTAGCATAAGACATGGTCTCTAGCCTCAAAGGATCTACATGCTATTTAGGGAGACTTTAAAAATATAGAGACAACGAGGTCTCGCTGTGTTACCTAGGTTGATCTCAAACTCCTGGGCTCAAGCAAGCCTCTCGCCTCAGCCTCCCAAATTGATGGAATGACAAGCGTGAATGCTGCACCTGACCCATCTCTAACTAAAAAGAAAAAAAGGCCAGGTGCAGTGGCTCACGCCTACAATCCCAGCACTTTGGGAGACAAGGATGAGAGGATTGCCTGAGCCCAAGGGTTTGAGAACAGCCTGGGCAACTTGGTGAGACCTCATCTCTACAATAAATCAAAAAATTAGCTGGGCATGGTGGTGTGTGCCTGTAGTTCTGGCTACTCAGAAGGCTGAGGTGGAAGGATCACCTGAGCCCAGCAGGTGGAGGCTGCCACCGGTGGCCATGAGTGTGCCAGCCTGGGTGACAGAGTGAAACTCCAACTCAAAAAAAATTAAAAATAACAGTTAAAAAGAGAAGAGAGATGTGGAGGAGACCCAGGCACAGCTTAAACTCTGTGTAAGCCCCGGGACCAGTATCCTTCGGCCCAAATCCAGTACCCCCATTTGTACATGTCCTCTGGCAGATGGGGTTTCCTCTCTGCATTCAGTAAAACAGGACTATTACTGGTCCCTACCTCACATCTGCAGCACTTTGCATGACACTGACTCTTAGCAAGCATTCAGCCTGTACATTAAACTCGTGTTTGTATCATTGGTTTTACACGCTCCGGAGAGACAGTGAAGGCCAGATAATCCCAGAGGATTTCATGTCACGAAGGGGCAGGACTTGAGCTGAGTAGGCTTGAGCTCAACAGACGGAAAGAGAAAAAGCATTTTGAGCAAGCTAATGTAAAAGAAGCAAGTACAGGCCCAGTGTGGTAGCTCAAGCCTATAATCCCAGCAGTTTAGGAGGCTGAGACAGGAAGATCACTTGAGCCTAAGAGTTCAAGACCAGCCTGGGCAACATAGCGAGACATCTTCTCTACAACAAACTAGCCAGGTATGATGGCACATACCTGTAGTCTCTGCTACTCAGGAGGCTGAGGCAGAAGGATTGCCTGAGCCCAGGAAGTCAAGGCTGTAGTAAGTCATAATCAAACTTCTGCTCTCCAGCCTAGGCAACAAAGTGAGATACCAGCACAAAAAAATAAAATAAAATAAAATAAAGCAAGTGCAATCATGCCAAGTGCAGGACACAGGCTGTAGGAAAATAAACAAAACTAGATTAACTATGTGTTGGGAGTAGCAAGAACCAGAGTTGAATAGATATGTGGGCCCTTGAAAATCAAGTGGGATTTTGACTTAATGCAGTAGGGACTGCACTGTGTGGTTGGGGAGGAAGGAGCAGTGTGAAGCTACAGCTAAAAGGCCCCATGAGCTGAAGACAGGATGCTTTGGCAGGAAGACTGAGCAGAGGTGATGACCCAAGGCAGTTTTAACAGTGAACATAAACAGGAAAGACAAATTTGAGAGGCACATCAAAAAGAGGTGAGAGACCTTGTTGTGATGGATTAGATGCTGGAATTTCGAGAGAGAAGTCCCAGCTGGCTTGAGGTTTTTACCTTGAAATCTGGCAAGGTGGTGATTTAGACCCCAGAAAGGGGATAGTGTAAAAAAAATATATAGGAAGTTCCATTTGCATCCTACAATAGTAGTGCAAGAATTAGCTTTATGATTCAGTCAGGTAGTAAAGTGTTCTGCCTAGCACAAGAATCTCCGCTATAGCTGTACTCATAGTAAGATAATGTGGTGAAAAGTCAATGCAAATGTGCAGTCGCCATATTTGAGTTAAAAGCAGTACAGCCTGGAGGCCCTGGCCCTTGGAAATAAGGAACCAAGACTTCAGATGAGAGATGATGCCCAGATGGACACCCAGCCCCGTTCACACAGAGGTGGGCAGAGGGGCGTGTCCCCTGAGGAACAAGTGGACAGAGGAATGTGTGGGATGAAGCACTGAGGCTCCAGGACACTTGTGATCAGAGTGTGGGAAGACAGAGGCGTGCCCGCCATGGTGACAGACGAAGCGCTTGGGAGGAACATCGGGGAAGAGTCAGAAGAAATGATGAAGGTGTTTCTCACAGAAATGTTGGAGCGCCACAGAGAGCTGGAGTGTGCCAAGTTTTCTCGTCCTGAGACCACTGGCATTACCCAAATGTGAGGAGTGTGAGAGTGCAGATGTGATGGAGCCACTAGGTAAATAAGCATGGCGGACGTGACCGAGGAGCATGATCTGCCACTTGCTGGTTGCTGGTGGACACCCATGGGATTGAAATGTTGCTTCCCAGGGGTTTTGAAAGGTCCAAATAACTCTTTCCACCCTGTCTCATCCCAGGCCTTTCTCCCAACAATGCTGTGTCATCCCCCATGCTTGAGGGACAAGGAGGAAGCCTGAGGTAGGAATCATCATCCTGCTCGCAAGCCTAGTGACTGCCCCACTGAAACAAAACCCAGGATCCGGGAGCCACTTGCAAGGCCCCTCACAGCCTGTTCTCATGTCCCATCTTATTCCTTGCAGCACTCCATGTAGCCAGCATATACAGCAGCCATTCATTTTCCATCTCCTCCTTAGACAAAGCTCAGGATGCCATGACCACGGAGTTGTGTCCAGTGTTGTCCCCAGCACCAAGTGCAATGCCAGACGTGCAGAAAACTCCAGAAATACTGGTGGTAGGAAGAGAGGGAGAACAAGCAGCCCAGCAGTGCCAGGTTTTTTTGTTCTTATTTTTGTGGACACACTCTGATCACTAATAAATCCACACCTTCCCTTTCCCTTACTTGAAGCATGAATAACAATTAGCCTTATTTTAAATAGGGACGACCAGGGTCCCGTGAGGCTGCAATGGTTGGGATCTCGTCACCTGTTCTCCCCCAGTCTACTAGGAAAAGGATTTTGCATTTTCTCTTGCTGTGAACATGCCCCAGGCCCCTTGCCACCTTGTCCTTCTGCTACTGTGACCACCACCACCCCCGGCTGCAGCCATCATAACTGGGCCCCCTTGAGCTCACTAAGATTCACTCAGATCTCCTCTCCCCACACTTCGCTGGGTGAGGAGAATGCAGGGCTTCCCAGCTGATTGTAAGCTTCATTAGTGTATGGCAGATGCTTTTCCATCGTAGCTGGTGGTCATTAGACCCTTAAAGGGCATCCAGATGATGAGAGACAGTGACAGTAGTGCTGTCACCAAGGACAATGAGTAATAGGCCCTGTGGGGGAACTGAATAGCTCTGGTTCTTCACCCAACAGGGGAAGGCTGGAAGAGCTGATTGCTGTCCAGTTCTTCATCCATACAGTATCCACTGACCAGGTGCTTCTGTGCATGGGCACAGGTACAGTACTGGAGGTGCAGTGTCTTCCAGAAAGCTGTGCCCCAGCTCGCAAGGATAGCACCTACTGAGGGAGACATTCTTCAGGCGACGCATGTAGTCACTGCACTTCAATAGTAACAGCTGCAGTGAGGACGATGCTCTGGCAGCTGGAGGAGGAAACCCACCCCATCCTTGTGATCAACCAGTATTCCCTGTGCAAGTAACTCGTAGGTGGAGAGCTAAGGAGGAGGAGGAGTGAGCCATGAGGACTTTTGAAAAAGGGATAGTCCTGAAGGAGGTAGGAGCTTGATGTTTGCAAAGCACTCAGAGAAAGGGGATGGACGAATTGTCAGGAAAAGAGAGAGGGAACCGAGAGTGAGTCTTGAGTGAGAGAAGAGGCTGGAGAAGTGTAGGAGGAAGCTGATTATGAAAGTTGGGAACTGGAGAGAGAGGCCCCACCTGGTGGTATAAATGCAGGTGTCATTGGGTCACAACAGTCATTGGAGCCCCTCAAGTGGACACAATCCTGGTATTATACAGCACTCATGACTGCAACAGAATCTAGAGACAGGCCAGCGATACACGTAAGAACATTAAAAACCCTGGCGTATCCACTCACCACAGGAATGATCAGCCTAGCTGGTCCTATGTATGATCCCAGGAGTTAAATGACCAAAGTACAAAGACCCTGGATGTTGCAGGACTTGGGCCCCAGTGACAACACATGACAAGATTCAACAATGAGTTTACCTTGGGAGGCTGGTGAAACTTGCAAATGGTGACTGGGCACAGTGGCTCATGCCTATCATCCCAGCACTTTGGGAGGCCAAGGTGGAAGGATTACTTGAGGCCAGGGGTTCAGGTCCAGCCTGGACAATATCACAAGACCCCAACTCTATGGATAAACAAAATAAAATTTGCAAATAGTACCTGGAAAACATTAAATGGAAAAGGTGCTTCCAAGTCCATCCATCAATACTGTGGCCTTTATGTACTGGCTTAAAAGAATCCTAAAATTGTTAAACTAATGAAAAAGAGAGTGCTCCTTTTTCTTACTCCACATAAACACGGAACAAGCATGCCAAGAATGTGGCATTCTCCTCCCAAACTCGACTGTCAGTGGCATAGATGATCATTACCTGCATAGACTGCCCTATTTCCTCCAATAAAATATGAAAGAGGGAGAGTTGGTTTGTGTCTGAATCCTGCTCCCAAACAGGAGAATTTCAGACAAGAGTGAATTAGTTGAGTCCAGGTTAATTGTAGTTCTCCTGGCATTCTCTCCATTTTTCTACAAACCCCTACTGCCTAGGGAGACAACTTTGATCTTGGCCTGCCATAATAACTGTGAAAAAAGTCTAAGAGACATAATTTTATGCTCAAGAGAAAGGCAGTATTGATACCCAGGAGATCCTTCTTCCCAGGCATCTGAGCTTCCTAACTTCACCCCAAGATAGAGCCCATCACAGAAGCCCCAAGCAGGGCCGCCCGAGGGCTAGCCCTGGGAAGACTGTTCCCTAGCCAGGGTTTTGCAGTGCCCAGTCTGCTCGGCCATTTGCAAAGACGCCTACCAGGAGTCCCCACTTAACTCTACCGGTTGAGAGCTGCATTCTGAGGGCTAATAGCTTTGTACCCTCAGGAGACCAGATGCCAAGATAAGAGGAGATAGAGGTACTGAGATGTGTAACAGAGTAATCATCGATTCTTCTCAGTAGAAACCTTGGTTAATCATCAATACCAGGTCGCTGGTTTAGTTTAACCCTTGTCTATCTTGAAAAGGAAAATATGAGTTTCCTTAGAGAAGCTGCTTTTGTCAAAAGCAGCTGCTATTTTTAAGGCAGAAAAGAAATAGAAGAAGCTGGACAAAGACATTTTTTTTATTGCTCCAAAAACATGGTAAATACTTGGCTTGGTGTAAATATGTTGCTTGTCTTAGAAAACTAATGCAGCCGGGCTCGGTGGCTCAGCCTGTAATCCGGCGCCTTGGGAGGTTGAGGTGAGTGGATTGCCTGAGCCTGCGGGTTTGAGACCCGCCTGGGAACTTGGCGAGACCTCATCTCTACAATAAATCAAAAATTAGCCGGGCGTGGTAGCGCGCATCTGTAGTTCCAGCTACTTGGAAGGCTGAGGTGGAAGGATCTCCGGAGCCCAGCAGGTTGAGGCTGCGGTGGCTGGGAGCAGCCACTGCACTCCAGTCTGGGAGACAGAGTGAGACTCCAACTCAAAAAAAGAAAAAAGAAAAGAAAACTAATGCAAAATAAATGTATCAACCCCCACTATTGAGTCAAAGCATATATATCTACAAGTGACTTCCTGTCAAAGATCCACTGCACTACACAGCCTTAGCGTTGACTATTTTTTAAGGTTTGCATATCATAATCAGTATTATAGGTTATAAAATGAGAAAACAGTACAACATACTAGTGTAACTGGCTCTTATGTTGTCTTTTTTTAATCTAAAATTATGAAATCTCTCAGAAAATATAGAATGACTTCATCCAAATTTTAGATGGCTTGTTTTCAGCAACACATACCCCTTCACCAATGTCAGGTGGCTCAAAGAAAGGAAGAAACGCTCCGAAGTTTGTCATTTTATTTACAGGATTTGTCTGCACAGCCAAGAAAGATGTTCCGTTTGCTTCAAAGACAGTCAAGGGCTTCTAAGCCATTTGACTGGAGAGCTGTTTTAAACAGAAATTTGTTTAGTATAGCTTTAATCCTCCAAAGTAGGAGGACTGATTCTAGCCACAGTTGGGCCCAGGAAGGACTCCAGCCCTGGTGGGCTTAGGGAGGACCCAGGCCCAGGTTGGGCCCAGGGAGGACTCCAGGCGAGGTTGGGCCTGGGGAGGATTCCAGGTGAGGGTGGGCCTGGGAAGTACTCCAACCCAGGTTGGTCCCAGAGAGGACTCCAACCCAGGTTGAGCCCATGGCAAGGTCTGTTCTGGACCCTGAAGAAAATCTGCCCTGTGACTCCCAGTGGCTGAGTCCAAAGCCACACGAGCAGAATGCCCACAGATAGGGAGTGTGAGAAGATGCTTCAAAAGAAACTCACAAACAAAGATAGGGAGTATGAGAAGATACTTCAAAAGAAACTCACAAACAAAATGACTGCTCAGAGAATGCCAGGTCTTGTGTGGTATCATCCAGCACAGAGGAAAAGTTATAAATAATTATGCTTGAGAAACAGAGCTAATTAAAAATAATGCATAAAATGAGAAGAAAACTACAGAATAACTTTTCTGCTCCAGTGAGATGCCTCATAATGAAATAGTAGGATTTTTAAAATTTCATTTCACACAGGCATAGAAAAGACAAAGAGGAAGATTATATTGCCAGAAAATGCCAGGGTAGATTTACTAGAGACGTTATCATATGCTGTATTTAAAACAAAAATCTAATTGCTGCAATTCATCATACCCCAGCTATTAAAACCATGCTAACTTAAAGATTTTAATCATTTGCCACTCTTGCACGCAGTGACTTTTTATAGAAGATACAAGAAAATATCTGATTTTGTCAGCCTTTGTATGATTTTTTTTTAGGAGTCCCTAAGCAGAATTAACATGCTTTAAACATATAATTGTGTTTACATCAGTAATAAAAATTTGTTTTGTTTTTACTTTGAGTTAATTCAGTGAGCTATCTAGAACACTGCCAAGCACAGGCTGCTGGGCCCCTTTCAAGTTCTTGGACATATCCAGCCTTGTAAGGGCAGGTTGTGCACACCCCTCCTTTTGGCTTCGAGACAGGATTATTTTAATGATCAGAGAAATTTGAAAGAAAAGACTCGACTAACTTTGACATGAATTTGCTCCTTGGTCTTAAAAAGGCAGAGACTCTTAAGGCAGTCATGAAGGCAAGGCTGTTCTTTAAAAAACAAACCTTATACAGTGCTCTCTTGTGCGGGGAGAAGAGAGGCAGGGTGGTGAGAACATGATCTCAGGGTGTGGAAAGCACTGTCCCAGGAGTGAAGACGGTCACAACAGGAGCCAGAAAGGACTGGGGAGGGGAAGGCCAGAGGCTAAGCCCATCCTCTGTGGAGTGTGGGTGTGGGTCACCCATTTCATTCAGCAGAGCACATGGGTGCAACAATTCGTCCCACCCTGGGAGAAGCATGGTAGTGTGATTAGGTATTTATGCACCTTGAAGACCCAACTATTTTTGGGTCCTGTATACCAGTCGATTCATGAGAGTAGCACTATGATTTAATTCTGTGTATGTTTATTAAAGTATAGCATTATTTTAAAGCAAAAAAAAGGTAAACAACTTCCTAAATCACAAGAAACTAGTGCTTTCCCCCGCTTTGTTGAGATCATAAGGTGTAGTGAAGCCCAGTCCGTTGATGGGACATTTGAACTGGCTTGTTCAAGGTCGCACAACCGGACCAGGCCCCACATCTCCCCACTCCCCAGCACACCATGTCACCTGGCAGCTGTCCTCTCTCACCTGCTCCGGTGAGAGATCCCTGCATGTGCATGCCCTCCCCCGCCCACACCCAGGGCAGCGTCCTCTGTCTGAGGAGTAACCAGGTGTTTATTCTGCAGGTGCAAAATTCCCTATCAAGTGGACAGCCCCAGAGGCAGCCCTGTATGGGAGGTTCACCATCAAGTCTGACGTGTGGTCTTTTGGAATCTTACTCACAGAGCTGGTCACCAAAGGAAGAGTACCGTACCCAGGTAAGAGCAGCGTTGCACGGACGGGCCTCTGACCAGAGGAAAGCAGAACTAGGAGCCACCATGGCGTGTAGACGGGCGGCGTACACTATGTTCCAGGCTTGATGTAATCAGCACCACTCTGAGCTTGTCAGTCCCCCTTGGGGCAGGGAATCTCACCTCTTTCAGAGGAGGTGTGCCTGTGATTCCCAGAGCAGAAGTGTCACTGGCAGGGCCTCTGCCCAAATGGAGCTTGCAGACATGTCTGGGAAAGAGAAGAAAAGCTCCCACTGCTTTTTTATTATACTGCAGCCCTGACCCGTGGGTGGGCAGGCAGGAGCCACCCGGACCTGTTCCATCCATAGGCCCTAGCTCCAGATGGCTGGGAGGGCTTGGCCCATGAGGCATGACTCTGAGCCCACTCACGGCCTGCTGCATCAGGACGTGCAATGCCAGGGCAAGTCGCCTGGAGAGAACCGGAGAGTCTCAGGTCCTGGAATTTTTTTCTGCATTATCAGATTCATGCTTTCCAAGGAAACCATGGGTTTAGAGTTATCCAGGCTCAAATTCATTAATGTAGACAGGCCGTGACACGTGTGCCATTTCACCTCCACATCTCAGCGGTTATGGCACAGGGACGAGCTGCCCCTTGAAATGTTAAGGACATCTTTTTCAGTTACGGCTGAGTGAGGGAAGAACACAGCTCCCCCATTCTCTGCCTAAGGAAGGAGCTTAGGGGGAAAACCGTGATAGGAACGATAGTGGAGATTAATGAAGAATTTAGGTCTCTTGCAAATCCCGGGCTTGTAATCACATCTTGGCAGTCAGAGGAGCCAACAGGGGCAGATTAATGTATAACCCCTTTGTTTGCTTTTTGTGATTGTGTCTGGTCATCTTCAGAGAACACAGAAGCGCCCATGCAGGGAATCTCTTCCCTGGCTGGTTGTGGGCCTTGAGAGTCCATTGACCGGAAGGCAAAACTGACCAATTCCCAGTCCCTGAGGCACAAGTGTTCAGAGACTGTGTGAGTCAGTTTATGGATGGGGCAGAGGCTGCACCCCAGCACACACAGATGGGCAGACACCCCAGGAGGAGCCAGCAGCTCGGAAGAAAGGGCGTCCGGGGGGACAGGGGGGCTAGACACAGACAGGAGGGGAGTGGTTGAATTGCTGCTCAAGGGGAAAGTGTGCAGGTCTGGGGGTTGTGAAGTTGCAAAGGTGCCTCTTTTTTATCGTCTGACTTTGGAGCTGATTTCTTCCTGATCCACCAGGGCCACGGCCACCCAATGTGTTCAGTGCACTTCGGGGGAGGTCAGTGTTGTGTTGCGTTTCTGGGAAGCCTTTCCTGCCAGTCACACAAAGCTGCTTTTTGTTTCTCGGGGTCCACACAGAAGCCCAGACAAAGGGGCGGAGGTGAATGCCCCAGAGGGAAGGGAGGTGTGCATTTCTGGGGAGAGTCTGGGGTCAGGGTTGGTTTTAGCATAAAGAAAATGGCCTCATCTTACAACTTAGACTAGAATCATTCCTGCAACGTGGCTTTGGTCAGTGACTATGCCGGGCATTTTGCTCTACCTGAGAACTAGTACGAATGAGACACCCATGCTCTCAGCAAACATCAGTTAGCACCTGCCTAGGGTCAGGTGCTGTCACAACATTGAGCAAATAAAAACATCTCATCCTTGCGCCCGTGGCCTGATGGTCAGATAGATTAAATATGCATCAAGTCCAGGAGGAGAGTAGGCTGGGCACGGGGGCGCATGCCTGTCATCCCAGCACTTTGGGAGGCCAAGGCAGGAGGTTTGCTTGAGCCCAGGAGTTCAAGACCAACTTGAGCAAAATGGCAAGACCTAGTCTTTATTACAAAAATCAAAAAATTAGCTAGGCGTGGTGGCACACACCTATAATCCCTGCTACTTGAGAAGCTGAGGTGGAAGAATGGCCTGAGCCCGGGAGGCCAAGGCTGTGGTAGCCGTGAGCTTACCACTGTACACCAGCCTGGTCAACAGAGTGAGATCCCAACTGAATAAAAAAGGAAAAAAGAAATCAGCGTTATTTGTTACTCATGTATAATTAGAGGAAGTCATCCTCAAGGGATGAATTACTTGACTTACCCACTATGGACCCCAAACCTTAATTCTGAGATTGGGGTCAGGCGCACATGGTTCAGGTGTCTACACACAACAGGTCCTGGGGGAACCTTTCAACAGAATCCTGTGAGGATGGCCAGAAGAGTCTGAATGAGAGCCAAGCTGGTTTATTGTGCAGCTAGTCTGAGTCCCCACTGGCACACAGTGGACCACTGCTCTCATTCTGTAGGCGTGGGGGGGGGCCATGAAGAGGGGAGTCTGCCACACCAGGAAGGCAGGTATGGCTCCCCCAGGCCAGGAGGTGGGAGGAGAGCCCCAGATCCTTGCTTGGAAGCCACCAAGGCCACGAGGATGCACCCCAGTGTGACTTGGAGAGAGGCCTTGTAAGATGAAGCGGGGACACATGGCTAGGTGGGTGGTCAAGAGCCCACTGCCCGGGAGGCGCCAGGCCTGGCTGGGTGGCCGTGGTGACCGGGCAGCTGTGTCAGCGGGGGTTGTGACGTGAGCAGCTCCTCACCCAGAAAGCCACAGAAAAGTGTTTGCAGTTCCCCAGCCACGGGTGCTCCTTGGCTGTTGTTTTTTTGGCGTAGCTATAATCACATTTAATTGGTCTTGTGAAGCTGACAGCAAACTCTTCTTGAGGGAGAAGCCTTTACAGAGGATTCCAATTACAGGATTATTACCCTAATAAGGATAACAACTCCTTGGGAGCAAACAGTTTCATTAAGCCTCGCCCAGATGTCACTGTGGAAGGGGACAGGCCTTGCTCTCTACCTCCTTGCTGTGTGCTGGTGTGGCCCAGTCAGGCAGCGTGTGCCAAGGGATTGCTTCTCAGTTCAGCAGGTCACACTGTGGCCTGCTGGTGGCCCCCAGGACAGACCTCTGCCCTGTCCATCATGACTTCCGCCCTGCCTTTGGATGGAGCACTTTCTCAGCTGGCTGGAGAGCATCTTCAAGTAACTCTTTTTTTTAAAGTGGTGGGGGTACACTTCTTTTCTGGGTTCTTCCATACCTGAGAATGGCCTTCTGCTGCCCCCACATAGGAAGGGACATTGGCTGGTAGTTAAGAGTAGAGGGAGTAGAGGAAGAGTTGACTTATCGATGGTCCTATAAAAGCTTTCCAGGCATTTTTTTCCTAAGTTGGAGTCCTTCTCTGTCACCCAGCTTGGAGTGCAGTGGCACGCTTGTGATTATCGCAGCATCAAGCTCCTGGACTCAGGCGATGCTTCTACCTCAGTGTCCTAAGTAACTGAGAATACAGGTGCATGCCACCATACCTGGCAATTTTTTTTTTAAGATACAAGGTCTTGCTACATTGCCCAGGCTGGTCTCAAACTCCTGGGCTTAAGCAATCCTCCCACCTCAACCTCCCGAAGTGCTAGGATTAGAGGTATGTGCCACCACACCTGTCCAACTTTCCAGACATTTTTGCCCAGCATGAAAGGAGGTCCAGAAGTGAGCCTCAGAGAAAGAACCCTGAATGGAGCATGTGCGGAGGTGAGGGCAAGCTCTGTGAGAGGAATGGATGGTGGGGGTGGACAGTCTCAAGTTGGTTGAGGACCTTGAAGCCAAAGGAGGCAGCACCTGAGATGCTATGCTGAGACTGACATGGGGGTGCTGGGGTCTTATCACCTCACAGGAGAGAACTCTTGCCTTCCAGACATGTACCCATAGACACAACTCCAAGCACAGCTCCGTGGTACCCAGTCCTGTGCGTGCCCGAGCCTGTGTGTCTTAGCATTGTGGCTTAGCCTGCCTCTCTGCGAGGTGGGGCTCAGAGCTGCTCTTGCATCCACACCAGGGCTGATTCTTTGCAGAGGGATTGTTGTGTGTGAGAAATCAAAACAAGCAAAGCCTTTCTCTGGGGATCTATAAAATCAGAGTTGTGCGTGTCACCCTGCCATTTCACCTCCAAGGTCTCTCTCAAGCCTTCTCTTCTTCTAGACTCAGATTTCTCCCTGCCTCCCGGCTGCCCACGCTTCTAGCATTGTCACCAGCAGAGTTAGCATCCTACGAAACACACACCAGGTCATCTTGCCCTCCTTGTTAAATTGTCCATGACATCCCTCTGCCTTCTAGATAAGTTCCAGAAGCCATAGCTTTGCAGAGTCCTGCACAGCTCTTTTCCTGTAATCATCCCACATAGCACCTCCCATGTACCGACAGCCCAGCAGTGAACCGACAGACAAATGTCCCTGCCGTCATACCTTCCATGCTACTTCCAGGAGACAAACAGTAAACAAAGATAGATAAGCAAATCTGTTGAACATTGGCTGGTGGTGATGGCTACTGAGAAAAATAAAACAGGGAGGGGGATGGCAGGAGAGGGCAACAGGGAGGATGTCACTGGAAGGGACTGTCTGAGTAAAGACCTGAGGCCGGGTAGGTGTGGGAGCAGAGCTTAACATTAGGGAGAGCACAGAGCGCAGCACCCTGCAGACCCCGGAGGCCCCCGTGGCTGGAGCAGAGGGAGCAGGAGGGCCTGGAGCCCCAGGGACAGGTCAGCAGGGCCTTGAGGTCAGGACCAGGACTCGGGCTTTAACTGTGCAGGAGGTGGAAGTAAGAGACTCTGAGCCAACAGTGACTGATTGACTTTGGGATGTCTCCCTTGCCATCCCCACCCTCCACATGTGACCGCACATACCAAGAGATCTCTCCTGAACACAGGTCTCTCCTTGTGCCTCCTTGTCTGAGTCCCTCAAAGCCCCACCAGTCATCACCTCCTTCGTGAAGCCCTCCCCATGCCCAGACAAAATGGGCTACCCCTTCTGCTGCTTCTGTGACATCTGGTACTTTCTGTGGCAGCACCGTCCATGTCTGTACTTCCCAGGAACTACAGAGGAGGGAGCCCCTTTGATGAATTTTCATTGCCCAGTACTGTGTCTGCCTCCCAGTAGAGGCTCTGTAAGTATAAGTAGTGAATGAATGAATGAAAAAAGAGTAAGTGAAAAAAAAAGAAGCTGCCTCTGAGGCTTTTGAAACAAGACTTTTAAACTTGGCCCATAGCCTGCAGAGCCTTTTCACTCTCTCCTATCATCTTCATACGGACATATATGTTTTCCCATCTACAAGGCAGCCTGTGTCCTCCAAGCTGTCCTGGGAGGCTGACCCTGAGGTCCGTGCAAACACCTCATTCCAGTCCTGTTCCAGGCAGAATGTTCTGGCCATCCTGGGCCCTGGCTCCCAACTGAGCACCTGCTTCATGGAGTTGCCAGGATCTGGCCAAGCAGGAATACCTTCTTAAGCAAATCGCATTTCTTAACTCATTTGAAGCACGTTCAAATCATTCAGCAAGTGACAGCCACTTGACTCTTTTAAATGCATCTCGTCACTTGATGAAGACTCAAAGATGTCAGGGAAGTCAGTGAAACTGGTAGCTTTTTCCTTGAAGAATTATAGGTCCCACCCTGCCCCTGCTCACCTTCGAACCTGAACCACAGTTGTAAGTTCCTCTGTGTTCAACCAGGAACAGGTTTCCCATGTGGGGGGGTAGGACTCTGCAGCCAGGAGAAGGCGCGAAGGCCAGAGGGAGCCTCCATTCTGAGGCCGCAGGGTCCCTCCCTGGCCCATTCACATTCCCTAGGGCTTGTCCTTCAGCTGGCAGTGTTCTCTCAGAGAGGGTCATGCTGTCATCTCCCCATGCAAGATTTCTCTTGGCCAGTGTGGCTGGTCAGGGGAGGGCACAGTGCGGGGAAGAGAATGTGGGCAGAGGGCAGGCCACAAGGGATTCCCCGCTCTATGCCCCTGTTCCTGCGAGGTGGGGCTCCACAGCTTCCTCATGGGCCGCTTCCTCTCCTTTCACTCCCTCTTTCTGGGATCTTCTCTACACTACTGTATTATCAACTTGAAGAACCTGTGTGCTTTACAAGACCTCAGTAACTGCCATTTCTCTATCAATACAGTGGGCTTAATAGAAACCACTGCCCGGCCGGGCATACTGGCTCAATCCTGTTACCCCAACACTTTGGGAGGCCAAGGCAAGAGGATTGCCTGAGCCCAGGGGTTTGAGACCAGCCTGAGCAACATGGCGAGACCTTGTCTCTACCATAAATAAAAAAAATTAGCCAGGATGGTGGTGAGCACCTGAGGTTCCAGGTACTTGAGAAGCTGAGGTGGAAGGATCACCTGAGCCCAGCAGATCAAGGCTGCAGTAGCCATGAGCATGCCACTGCACTCCAGTCTGTGTGACAGAGCAAGACTTTGACTCAAAATTAAAAGGAAAATTAAAATTAAACAGCTGCTCAGAGTATCTAGTAAGATGAGGAAAGTGAAGCAAAGTCAGTCCTGTGCTCCTGCGACCAACCCATTATTTTCATGTGTCCTGTGCGATCAGTATCTCTCTGTCCAGAACATTCACTTTGATCCTATACGGAAACCTGATACAAAGGCTCATGGTTATTACCCAGCAAGCCCACCAGAGCACATAGTCATCTGACAGCGGGAGGGATGTCAGTGACACCCACTGAGCACCAGCACAGGCGGGAAAGGGCTGGTGCTCAGTGGGTGTCAGTGACATCCCTCCCACTGTCTGGTATGGGCATGGCACAGCTCAGCCTGAGAGTAAACACAGTTTGTGCAGAGAGACTAAGGGCACCACAGACAGAGCCTCCTGTGATGCATGAGAGCTCCTTGGAATGGAAGGCTCAGATTGCAAACATGATTTGGGTGTCTGGTGACCTGAACATCATTCCCATGGTTAAAGTACTTAATTATTCACACGGCACTGAAGTCCAGGCTCCTGCAACCCATAGTCAAACTCAGATGCAAACACGGGCAGATGAAAGGTAAAATCCCCGACAGCAATGTGGCTCCTCTGAGCTCCACGCAGATGTAGAACCACTCTATGTTTGAGCAGCTGAGGGCACAGCAAATGCCGAGGTGTTTTGTTGACAAATTAATAAACTGAGGCCAGCGAAATCAAGCCACCTTCTGAGAGTCCAAGTTAGGGAGTGACGTCTAGCCTGGTGTTCTGCTGATGAAAGAGGTTTTTCTTCCTTTCCAAGAGAATCTAAGGAGAAGACGGAGGCCAGACTGAGTTCATACACGGCTCAAAGAAGAGGATCAAAAAAAGAAAAGAGGAAAAACAGGAGAGAAGGGGAAAGAAAACACACAGACGAAAGTAGACATTGCTGGCAGCTGTCACAGCTTGTGTTTGAAGTAAGAGTGGGAAATGGACCTCCCAGTTGCCAGAAAGCAGCAAGATGACCTGGAGGGGATGACGTGGCCCTAATTGTGGGAGGCAAGGCCAGCCCCCTTGGCTGCAGAGTCCCAGCTGCAGCATTCTGGACAGACCAGTCAGAAATGATGCCGTATCGAGGACCATGGCGAAAGCCTAAAATCCAAGGTGACAGGAGGCTTCCACAGAGGCTCTGGGAAAGAGATTCAGAGGCAGGCCCCTATGCAGCAGACAGCTGAGGCTTGGCATGGATTGAGTGCTGTCGGGTTATACCCTGTGAGAGTGACCCGCCACAATGGCCTGTTTTCCTGAGAGATGACAGAGAGAGCAGGAGAGGCAGGCTGCTGCCAAGGGCTAGGAGGGCAGAGGCAGAGAGGGTTGGAAGGAAGCTGGTGGTGGTAGCCTCTCTACCTGAGAGGGTTGGAGGGAAGCCAGGCAATGGTCTCTGCACCCGCCAGCTGCCCAGCCCTCAGCCTCTTCTCCCACACGAGACTGGGAACCAGGAAACACGTACACCATGAAGACATGGCCCTTCCCACAGCAGGACCACCCCTGGTCAGCAGATCCCTCAACCCGCATTGCGAATGCTCCCTGCTCCAGCTCCCGTAGGACACCTGGGAGCCCAAAGTATGTATGACAGCATTTCCTTGAAACGTGCCAGACACAGAGTTTGAAGGTTTCCATCTCTTCTTTTTCTCCCCACTAACAAAAGCAGGAAGAAGAAAGATATTCCCAGCACCATCCAGTTCCTCAGTTGGAGGACAATGAAGTCTTCCCTCTGGTGCCCTGTGTCCCCAGGACTCTCCTGACCATCCTGGGCCTCCGTGCCCCTCTGTAGCTCCTTTCCATTCTCTGCCCCACCTCCCGGGTATTAGGCACAGCCAGTGTCTTGGGGGAAAGTGGCTAAAAAAGAAGATGCAGCAATTTCCTTCCTAACAAAAGCATGGTTTTCAAAGATCTTAAAGCTGAGAATACTGTTTATAAATACAAGTTGAGTCTCCCAGATCAGAAATCCACAATGCACCAAAATCCGAAACTGTTTAAGCACCATCATGACAGTCACAGAAATGCTCGCTGGAGTAGTTTGGATTTTTGGGCTAGGGATACTCAACCAGGAAGTACAGTGTAAATATTCCAGAATCCTAAAAACTCCAAAATCTGCAGCACTTCCAGTCCTAAGCATTTCACTGAGGAACACTCAGCCTCGGACACAGTCCACTTAACTTAGCTGTTGTTTGTCACGTGAGAATGGGCCTAAGCCTTGCTGCATGGGCTCGTCTTGATTGCACACTGTCACCGAAGTACGTTGTGAGGACACCGGGTCTGCAGTCAGCCCGTGTGGGTTCTGGCCTCGGATGACTGAGAGAGAGCTAGTCCCATTCCGACAGTCATTGTCGGCCAAGTACATTGTCAAGTTTCCCACTTTTCTGCCAAAGCCGTCACTGGTCTGTTTCCACTTGACCGGTATGTGGGATTGTTTTCATGTGTTCCCCCTGCCTCGAGAGGTCTGGGGAAAAAAAGGTACAGGGGAGGAGAGGAGGAGTGCAGGCAGGAGAGGAGGCAGCGTTGAGCAGGATTCTGCCCTGAGTGACCGTGCTGGCTTGCGGTTCCCCACATGGGCCAGCCTGGCCCGTCCCCGGCTCCACACTCCCTGGAAGCAGGCTGCCCCGGGAGGGGCCGCGTGCTGGGGTCCATGCAGCCAACTCTTCCGTGTCTGAGGCTTGGGCCAAGCACTGGAAAAACAGGCTTGACCCAAGTGGCCAATTAAACTTTCCATTGGCAGAGGTGGAATTAAGACTTTCTTAAAAATGTGCAGTCTTTCCAGTTGAAGAGTTGTTTTCTAATGAAATGAAACATGGGCTGGCATAAGCTCCACAGAGCAGTGGCAGCATGGTTGGGTCAATCATGTGGCGCCATGCTGGATGGAGCGTCAGCACCAGGATAAAGCACTGGGGGCATGGGGGGAGCCCCTCCATAAGGGCCCGTCCGACCCCCTTGGGCATCAGGCCAGCTGCCCTTCTTCCCTTCAGTCCCCGTAGGCTCAGCCAGGACAGAGTGCGGGGAGATTCCTGGAATATGAGGAAACCAAAGACTGGACTGAGCACACGGTGGATTGGGCACTGCAGAGACGCCAGTCATGGTGTGCAGTGACCTCTCCGCCTTCCTGGCCTTTCCGTGCAATATGCATGAAGAAATAGAAACCATGTGTGGCTGCTTACCAGGTCAGGTTTCGTGGCCAAATGAGGTCGTTTGGATCAGTTCTGTGGCCAAGTGAGTTAAAACAATGTTGGTTTTCAGAGACTGTTGGGTCTTTCAGAGCTGTGGGTGAGGACTGCTGGCCCCCTCCCCTGGCCTGCTTGTCCAGAGCCCCGAGGAGTGGACGTGTCATGCTCCCAGGCAGCCCCAGCCTCATCCCTTGCTGCCAGCTCCCCCATCTGCGTTTTCAGCAGATGGAAGAAGTTGAAGGCCAGTGAGCTTAGCAGTCTCTCCCCCTGCACAGGCAGCTGAGAAGGCCCATCAAGGCTGGAACCCAGACTCCATCTCCAAACCCTGCTCCTAAAATAAAGGGTCACCTGACACATGAGGCAGGTTATTTTATAATAATTGCCTCGAAGACCTACTTCTGTGCAACAGAAACAATCTCTGGATTGTCTCACCTCAAGAGTTACAGAGACAGAAAATAAGAAAGCGTTCTGAAAGGTTTGCACAGACGTATGACTGACAGGGCCGTGATTGACAGCCAGGAGTAGCTGGGATGCACCCAGCTCCAACAGTAACAACATGATAATGAGAATTGGCAGCAGATCCAAAGCCTGAGTGTCCCCTGCCCAAGTAACAGAGCTGTGCTCTGTGCCCAGTGCCCCTGGCCAGGCTGACAGGTTTGTAGCAAGTGGGTTGCCACCGGCCCTTCCAGAATCAACAGGGGTATGCCATGTTCTCCTGCCATGGCCCTGAGAGACAAGGGAATGAAATCCAGGGTTCTTTATGACTTGAGATCAGGTTTTTGCTTCTGTGAATTAACCAGGCTATAAATTGAGTGGGATCCAGATCACAGGCTCAGGACCCAGGGAGTAGCCAAAACATACCACGACTTGGTAGGGAGATAGCAGAAGGTGGCATGATGGAAGAGAGAGACGAGTGCCCAGCAACAGTCAGGAAAGAAGCCAGGCTGCTGGCCTCCCTCTGTGTGGTGTTCCTGTACAGTGAGTCCCCTACATATGAACCTTCAAGTTCTGAACCTTCAAAGATACGAATGTGTGTTCGCATGTCCCATCACGTAAGCCTAGCGTCCATTGTCTCATGTGTGCATCCTCTACAAGTTGTACTTTTGTGTACTTTGTACTGTATGTATAGAGTACAGTAGTGCAGTATCTTTATTTCAAACCCAGGATGTCCGGGAGCAAGCGTCAAAGCAGCGGGGATATAGCTGGTGCTATATAGCCGATTGTGTTAGGTGGGTGCCTAGGCTGACATTGTTGGACTTACAAACATGCTCTCGCAACAGAACTCATTTGTATGTTGGGGACTCATACTGTCGAGAAGGTCAACATGCAGGAGACTGGGTGCCTCAGAGTCAGCAACTCCTACGGCGTCTTCCGTTAGGGCCTCAACCCCAGGCAGCTCCCTCAAAGGATCAAGAAAGTCACCAATGACAGATGGCCTGGCTGGGGTCATTGGTCAATACAGGCGCTGGAGATGCCCTGTCCTCCCGTTAGAGGCACCCAACCACAGGGTGTTGTGAGGTCCCCAGGTCAAACGGTGTCAGCCATGTGGACATGATGGCAGATCTTGGAGAGTAGGGCGCCCAGGACTCGCCCAGCCTGAGGAACGTCAAGTTATAGCATTCAAACGTGGCACTTACAAGGGCTCTAAACAAAGAACAGTGTGCTCTCATTCAACAAAGGCTTTATTTGTATATTTGTGTCAACTTCATTAAGTATGATTTACATACAATAAAATTTAGCAGTTTTGAGAATGCAGTTCAATGAGTTTTGACAAACACAGTCACACCCCCGTATCTGTGACATAGAACAGGATGGAGTGACTACAGGTGGGGGGAAAGGTCTGGCTTCCAGCCTGTGTTTGTTTTGTATGTTTTAAAGGCCGTTTAAAAATGAAGAAGACAGAGATCATATGTGACCTGCAGTGCCAAAAATATGTACTATCTGGCCCTAGGAAAAGTGTTCCAGCCCTGCCACGCTCCCGCCTTCAGAGCGCCCTCAGCCCCTCCCACTGCCAGCCCCTTGTCTGCTTTCTGTAGTTTCGCCTTTTCTAGAGCTTTGTGGGGTAACACCATGCAGTGTGCAGCCGTTGAGCCTGGCTCCCTCCCCTCTGTGCCTGAGAGTCAACCGGGTCTCTGTGCGTGTCCAGGTCTTTGCTTGTGTCCATTCCACGCACCCTTTCCACCCTGGCGGTTTCCACTCCAGAGAGCTGGGCCTCTCCATGCATTAGCCACGTGCAGCCCTGAAGAAAAGAGGGGGCTGGCGGGTGGGGCCGGGCCACTCTCACTGCCATGTCTTTGCAGGCATGAACAACCGCGAGGTGCTGGAGCAGGTGGAGCGCGGCTACCGGATGCCCTGCCCGCAGGACTGCCCCATCTCGCTGCACGAGCTCATGATCCACTGCTGGAAGAAGGACCCCGAGGAGCGCCCCACCTTCGAGTACCTGCAGGGTTTCCTGGAGGACTACTTCACGGCCACCGAGCCCCAGTACCAGCCCGGCGAGAACCTGTGAGCCCGGCGGCCCACGAGAGGCCTGTCCCAGAGGTGTCCCCTCCCTGTTAGCTTCCAGCTCCCAGCCAGCTGCCCGGCAGCCAGAACCGTCCAGGATCAGATTGCATGTGACTCTGAAGCCGACGAACTTCCATGGCCCTCATTTATGACACTTGTCCCCAAATCCGAACCTCCTCTGTGAAGCATTCAAGACAGAACCTTGTTATTTCTCAGACTTTGGAAAATGCGTTGTATCGATGTTATGTCAAAGGCCTGTTCCGTGTAAATAGTTACTCCAGTGCCAACGACCCTAGTGCTTTCCTTTTTTAAAAATGCAAATCCTATGTGATTTTAACTCTGTCTTCACCTGATTCAACTAAAAAAAAGTATTATTTTCCAAAAGTGGCCTCTTTGTCTAAAACAATAAAATTTTTTTTCATGTTTTAACAAAAATCAATCAGGACAGGTGTTTGCTCTTTTCCTTTTTATAAATAGGAACCTATGATCTGTATGTCCCTGCACATACACCATGCGGGCGCCAACATGGAGACCCAGGCCAGCCAGGCCACCACGCTGAGGACCCCGAGCACGGATTTCACTGCAAAGTCAGCATCCAAGCACTGTGGTGTTCTGAAAACCAGGGGCCTCGTTTTTGGCTTTTACAAAACGCATGTTTTTCTTTTTTCACCAGGTTGCACTTTTAGGGTTCATGGCTGTTCCTTTGGCTCTTTCAGGAACCCCTCTGAGCAGAATTCCCAAGTTCTGCTTCAACTTACTGCAATTTGTTCTTGAAACTTAAAAGTATTTGCTTCAACTTACTGCAATTTGTTCTTGAAACTTAAAACTTAAGCTCGCACGTGGCCGATATCACCAAGGGAGCTGGAAGTCAATACCACACAGACTTCTTGTATAAAAATATGAATGCTGACATGTTTCAGAACTTTTTTTAATTTAATAAACCTTGTAACCACATTTAAATGGTCTAAAACCCATAGCATTGTAGTCATGGCAACCTGCTAAACTTTCTCACGCAACTAAAATTTATGGGGAGGGTGAGGGCGGGGGGTTGTACATTTCCCATTGTAAAATAAGTGTTTTAAATGTCCTGTACTGCTAACGAATGACTTTCTACCTGTCCAAGAGTTCTCCAGTGGAATAACTATGCACTACTTGACATTCCATGGGGATGCACAGAAACAAAGTATTACACTTTTAGTTACTGTTTGTACCAATCTTGAATTACATGTGTTTAACAACAAAAAAATCAAAAACCCTATTTCTATTGAGTTTTTAATACTGAGTAGCAACTCTGAAGTCTTAATTCCTTTTTTGTTATGATTTATTTGTGAGTTTACATTTTTAAATTGTTTAACTTTCTTAATTTAGTAATTAAAAAGAGAGCATTTTACATTTGAAATTTTTTTTTTTTGTTCATTTGCTTAAATCATGGAGGGTTCTCTGGTAGTTCTGTGACATATCTGTTCCACACCAGATGGTGAGGAGTCACCTGATGGATTTAGCTTCTGTGCAATGACTTCCAAGTGTCAAACATTCAGAACACTGGAGAGTTTGCCCCCAGAAACTATTGTCTGGTTAATTCAGAGGATTGCTAAAGCTGGATGAGGCACACCTAAATGTTTTCATGTATCAGACCTTTTCTCCAGCTGTAATTCACTGTGCTGTGTCCACTTATATGAGAAAGAGTCAGCTCCGAGAAGAATCTTTCTTGTCCTGGAGTTAGGATATGTATTTCCAAGTGTCCTTGTGCTTCTGTAAGGTGCTAAGCCAGGGACCACCCGGTGGGCAGTGGGTGGACCCAGGTCCTGTCCAGGGTCTGATCCTCCAGTGGCAGGACCGTGAGCCACCACTGGCATCGCTCATGGCCCGGGCCTGTCTACGGAGCTGAGCAGATCGGGTAAGATTCAATTCAGGTCTCTACAGCAGAAAGGGCCTGGGATTCCGAGATCACTGGGGTCATGTGGAGTCCTATAAGCAGGACAGATTATTTTTATAAAAATAAGCTTTACATTTGGAGAGGATTTCCAACTGTTGTTTTTTTGTGGTTTGTTTTTTTTTTGTGAGACAGGTATTTTCTGATTAACCAAAACTTTATGGGATTGTTTTTGGCATTAATGCAATTGCTAAACTCATACATTTTTAAGATCTTATGGCATACAATTATCATCACATTAATTGGCAATGGATTAATACATCCTAGATTTTTTTTTTTTTTAATATCTTGGCTTTTAGTCCTCACACTCCACTGTGTAGAATAATTTGCAAATATTCTCTGGGGGATTTTTTTTTATGTTTTGACTCATTCAAAACAATCTGAAAAAAAAGTAACTTGTTTTAAACAGATTTTCTTTAAAAACACACACAGTCTCCTCAACCCAAAGTACCACCTTTAATTCATTAATTGAGTTCCTGAGGGATTGTCCTCTATGAAACACAACCGAAGGCTTGGGTCAGCTCCAGGGCACCCTCGGGAAACACCCTGGAACTGTTCTGAACTGTGAGGCACAGGGCTGCAGAATAAAAGTAAACATTTCTGTGAAGACAAAGAAGCCATAGACTTCTAGAGTTTTTCTCCCAAGAGGCCAATGTGCTTTCAAGAGACAGTCCTGAGGTGGACCAGGCCAGGGACATGGAAGGTCAGCCCAGGAAGTCTTCACCTGCCAGGAAGCCTCTCTCCCTCACAGGGGTACAAGTTTGGGATGAGAAAACTGAATTTGCTGACCAGAAAGTTCTGTTAAGAAAGAAAAGCATCTCCCTAGCATCAGGTGACACTGGAGGTACTTTCTGACCCCAGCAGCCTGGTAGCAAGCAAGTGTCGCTCCGTTCCCAAGAGTGCTCGTGTCTGCACCACTCTGCTGCAGGGGAGCTTTCCCAGTGAACTGCCTTTCATTTCTTAAAAATCAAGCCTTAGCCTCTTGGAGAAGAGAGATTGCAAAGTTCAGACATTGTGAACAGCAACAAAACAATCTGTGTCCCCCCTTCCCTACCCAGCGCATGGCCCCCTCTGACACTGCTTCCTCACAGGACACAGGTGAACCGTGAGGACAGTTGGCCCTGGCAGGTGCGGGGTCCCAAGTGTTAAGGCATCAGGACATTGGCCCGGATAGGCAGTGCACCTGGCTCTGCCGTGGTGGTGGCACCGAAAGGCATCCGGCAGCCCGGCATCCCCATGAGAAAGCCAGGGTGTCGTCATCCCCCAAGAAGCCACGCTGCTGAAGGCTTCCCAACAGCACCAGAGGGTGTTTACCTGCCTGGAGAGAGGCAGGGATCCCCAGGGGCTTCGTGCTGGCACCAGCAGATTTGTCGGCAGAGTTAGAGCGCCGAGAGGCTCTGCTTGCCTCCTGGGAGGCCTGGGGAATGTGCAGCTTATGAGCTGAAGTGGCTCTTTCAGGATTCACGCTAGAGGCCAAGGCTTTCAGCCACAGAGGAGAGAATGAGACTGAAGCCCACTGCCACAGGAGTGCCATCTGCATATGGCCATGGCAGGACGAGAGGCCCTCACTGACAGGCATCTGCCAACAAGTGGTATTGGAATAAAATGGCCTCTGGTCGGTCTGTCCCTGAAAAGTGTCTGAATAGAGTTAGACGACTTTTGTTGGCTTTCTTACCACCATTATACACACTCTTTAGAGTTCCATTAGACTGTCACAGACGTTTGGAAGGAAGGGAAGGAGGGGGAGGGGAAGGAAGGAGGAGGGGAAGAACAGAGGGAGGGAAGGAGGGAGGGAGGGAAGCAGAAGACTGACTTTGGTTTGGAAGGGAGGAAGCTCTAACAAATTTTCATTCTAAAAATGATCTTGTGGGACATCAGTTGCTAAAGCAATTATCAATCATGTGTGTTCATTTTTATTTGATTCTCCAGGGTAGATTACAACTACAGGAAAGGAAATAATGAAAAGGCAGTACCTTTGATATATTTAAAATATCAAATGGCCCTTCATAATTTATGTATACCTCTACTCCCACAAAGTTTTCATGAGAAACTGCTAAATCATACCTCATTCTTTTCCAACATGTGAAATATTCAGAATCCCAAGAGGTAAAGCATATACTTTTATTTTAAAAATCAATTCTGAGGACTGAAAATAAAAATGAGCGACTTTCCATTGTTGTAGGGATGATCCTGGCAGGAGTACAGTCAGTGATAAATGACTGTCCCCGACAGCTGGACATTGTGTTCCCCTCAGATGATGCACCACTCTCTGGTCGTGTGTTTGATGCCACCAGTGTGCTCAATCATCCTCCTCTTCTTTTACTGTGTTTTCCTGACCAGATCGTGAGCTGGAGAATAAGAACTGCATGATTGTTCACCGTTATCCCCTCTGCACCTAGAACAGCAGAGGGTTTATGGCAGACGTTGGCTGGATGGAGGGATGGATTGCCAGGTGATGGTGCCCACCAGCCAGCAAGGTGAAGGGTCCACCTCAAAATGGCACACTTAACCAAGACTCTGTCATGCAAGCTGGCCCTGCACATTATGAATGTGCGGTCACCAGTCCAAGATACAATTTGAACATCCAATTTAGGTCCCGAAGTGAACAGCACTGGAGCTGCCCAGACCGCTCCCCTGCACTGTCCCAAGACCCATGGGGATAAGCTTGGACCTCCTGGGACCTGGGACTTGGGGAGCAGCACGGAGTAAATGACCCTAAGTGATGCATAGTCTTAAATCAAGTGCCTTTGAGGTCTCATTTTAACTTTGTAATGTTATGAAAAGTTGATATCCTGGCTAGGCATAGTGCCTGTAATCCCAGCACTTTGAGAGACTGAGGCAGGAGGACTGTTTGAGTCCAGGAGTTCAACATAGCGAGGCCTCATCTCTACAAAAAAATTTTTTTAATTAGCCAGAATTGTTGGCACATGCCTATAGTCCCAGCTAATCGGGAGGCTAAGGCCAGAGGATCACTTGAGCCCAGGAAATCAAAGCTGCGGTGACCCAAGATCATGCCAGGGAAACAGAGTAAGACCCCGCCTAACTCAAAGAAAAAAAGAAAGAAAAGTTGATCTGCCCCCTCAGGTATCCCTCTGTGTCTTCGTATAAAATGAAAATTGTCAGGTGGTACGGTGTCACCCAGCCTCCAGCCTCTAGCGTCCCTGACACACCCCGGCATGACCAAGGCTCCTGTGCCCTGTGAGGGGAAAACCAGCATGAAGATGTGGCCCACAGACCACTGCGGCCCACGTGCCAATCCTGGGCTCACTCCAACAGGTTCTCTTATCTGATTTCCTTCTGTCACCCGCGCAGAGACCTGTGACTGAGAATAGATGTGAGGCAGTTGATGATGGAAAGAGGAGGAAGACCACCCAGAGCCACCCAGAAGTCAAGATCTGGCTGGGCAGCCTGCTGGACCCAGATGCAGTGAGTGGAACCGAGCGGATTGAGACACCGACAGCCAGGAGGAAATCACGGCTGAGATAAGCGGGGCGCTCCCAGGCTGCCCCAGGCAGTGGCTGCAGGTGCACGTAACTGGATCTGTGTAAGGACTTACCCGCACTCCTGCTCCAGCCTCTGCTGCATACTTATTATGGGCATGACCCTGAACTCAGCACTACAAATTCCAAAAAAGACAGTATTCACAGTCCAGTTGAGGGTGGAGACCCATCAAAAAACAGTTGCAGTAAGCGCTCTGCTTGGTAGAAGGACAGTTGTTGGCAAAGGAGTGATGTCTAGCTCAGGATAGGGAGTCAGGAGGGTCTTCCTGGAAGAGGTGCACTGAGTCTTAAAGACGGGTGGAAGGAGGTTATGTACTGCTTAACAGTACGGTGGCTCACACCTATAATCCCAGCACTGGAAAGCAGAGGCGGGAGGATCCCTTCATCCCAGGAGTTCAGGACCAACCTGGGCAACATAGTAAGATGCTGTCCCTACAAAAAAATTATCCAGACATGGTGGCACGCACCTGTAGTCTCAGCTACTCGGGAGCCTGAGGCAGAAGGATAGCCTGAGCCCAGGAAGTCTAGGCTGTGGTAGCCATGATTGTGCTACTACACTCCAGCCTAAGAAACAGAGTGAGACCCATCTCTGAAAAAAACAAAAGTAGTAGGGCCTAGTGTTTCTTGCCTTTGGTGTGTTTTCTTCTGATTTCCAACCCACTGGGGTTACCTCATACTTTAAATACAGAAGGTGATCAACACATGGACTCAAATGAGAAAAAAAACCAAAGCACAGCAACGGAAATCTCATTCTCTCTCTCTCTCTTTCTCTCTTTCTCTTTCTGTGTGTGTGTGTGTGTGTGTGTGTGTGTGTGTGTCTATCTGTCTGTCTCCTCTCTCTCCTTAACTCTCTTTCCCTGTATCTCTCTCTCTCTCTCTCTCTCTCTCTCTCTCTCTCTGTTGTCTCTCTCTCTCGCTGTGTCTGTCTCCCTGTCTCTCTCCCTCTCTCTGCATCTCTCCCTCTCTGTCTCTCTGTTTCTCTCTGTCTGTCTCTGTCTCTCTCTCTCTCTCTCCCCCCCCCCACACTCCCATTTACAAGTGTATAGGCACACCCTTTATTCTACCTAGTGGCCACTTATAGAGGGTTGGCAGAATGGTGTATTCAAGGACAGCCAGTTCGGTTTCCCGCAGGCTGTTGGCTCCTGGGACCCAGCTGGGATATAGTTTCAAGCACGTTCGTGGAGCATGGAGCATGAACGAGTAGCCGGGACGGAGGCTTGTAAGAGCTCCCACCTCCCCTCTGGATCACGGTGAGCAGGAGGTCTTCTCCTGCAGGGAGCTCAGTGGTCACTCTGTCCTTAGTCCCACCGACCAGCCAGGCTGTCTGCGGAGCCATCACGCAGTGGACGCTCATGAGGAGGGGAGCTGCCAGCAGTCGCAGGGGTCCCGGCTGTTTTGTCCTTGTTGTCCTTGAGTTCATTACCAAGAGTTTGCTCAGTGGGTAGCTAATTGGAAGCAAGAAAGGAGAAAGGGTGTTAATCAGACAGTGTTTTTAATGGTAAGAGCATGTAATACTGTGGGGGAATATCACCAAAGGGCAGGAGATTTCACAGGGGTTGGGTTGTTTGTTTTGTTTTTTGGTATGTGTTTACAAAAAGATTCGTTTAAGCCACTTGTAAACTAAATCCAGGCATGTGAGTTCTTTCATTTTTTGGTCTCCTCGCAAGGGGTAGGTGCTGGAAGTTGCCAGGAGGGAGGCCAGGCCTCCAGAGGCCGCTCTGGAACCCAGGCCCCCCGAGGGGAGCCAGCGTGTCTGCCAACTCCCAGGGCGGGAGAAACGGTAAGTGAAGGCAGCAGTTTCTGGGGGAATGAGGGGATGAGGAACAGGCTTCCTGGTAAATTAACTGGACCACACTGTGCAGTGAGGAGGGATGGGAAACCCGTTAAAAACTGAATAACAGTTTGCGCCATCATTTACGCAAAATGCATGGTTTTCTTGCTTCAGCGGACTTGGGTGGGATGTGAAGTATGAGCAGCTCAGGGCCATTCAGCAAAGCCTAATTGGCAAGATAATTGGGGCGAGGAAGAGGAATCAGCCAGTACCACCCCTCTGAGCACCACCCCTCTGAGCAGCCTCCCTGTCACCTGCGGATTTGGGGACATGTTTGTTCACAGGCTCCCAAAGGTCTCCAAGTGAAGTGCAAGCATCAGTCACTGTCACGGCCATCACTAAACCATGACCCCCCTGTGTGAGGGGGAAGCAGTCCTTCATTCGGTTCAGGGTTTTTCTGCTCTCATTCAAATAAGTACTTGTTTCTGAATAACAGGGAAAATGGAAATATGGCAAAAGCTCTGCTTAAAGTGGCAAGCCAAGAACAAAAGCAGCACGTGAATAGCCGAGGGAGATGCTGGGAGACACACAGATCCAAGAGAAAGTGGAGCTTGGCAGTACTCTGAGATAAAAATCAGGCCGGGCTCGGTGGCTCAGCCTGTAATCCCAGCACTTTGGGAAGCCGAGGCAAGTGGATTGCCTGAGCCTGCGAGTTCGAGACCAGCTTGGACAACTTGGTGAGACCTCATCCCTACAATAAATTAAGTAAATTAAATAAATTGTTTGAAAACTGACCCAGGCGTGGTAACATGTGCCTGCAGTTCCGTCTGCTTGGAAGGCTGAGGCAGAAGGATCGCCGGAGCCCAGCAGGTCGACGCTAGGGTGGCCATGAGTGTGCCACTGCACTCCAGCCTGGGCAGCAGAGTGAGACTCCCACTCAAAAAAAACAAACAACAAAAACAAAATCATGTGGCCCACCTTGACCATCAGACGCGAAGTGATGACCATGGATCACGATACATGTTTGTGGTTCGTGCAGATTTTCAGAGCCAGTGTAGTCGGAGGTGGGTGGAATTTGTAGGGGCTAGCAGACGCCTTTGGCTGCAGCAGGGCACACCTGTGTCAGGTGATGCTCTCATCGCCTCCTCTCCTCATCTCCCATCCTCCTCACCCCTGCTCCCCAGTCCCATCAGAATCACAAAATTGTTTCTGTCGCTTCTCCTTCTCTTCTCCATCTCTCCACAAAGGGTCATTGTTTACTTATTGAATTCAGCCCTTACAAAGTGACTTGCGCCTACAATCCCAGCTAGACAGGAAGCCTAGGCGGGAGGATCACTTGAGCCCAGGAGTTTGAGATCATCCTGGGCAACATAGCAAGACCCTGTCTTTAAAAACGTAAGTAAACATTTTTTTTAATTAACTGGCTTGATGGCACATGCCTAGAGTCCCAGCTATTCCGGAGGCTGAGACTGGAAGACCACCTGAGCCCAGGAGTTCAAGTCTACTGTGGGCTATGATGGCGCCATTGCTCTCCAGTCTGGTAGCACAGTAGACTGAGACCCCATCTCCAAAATAAAGAAATAATTTAAATAAATAAATCCAGCCCTCAGAATTCCACCTTTCAGGACAAACCTGTCTCCTATGTCGGCCTGAATCCCAGCGGCTGTAGCGCCGTGCTGGCCCCATGAGGCTGAACCTGGAGCCTGGAACCCACAGATGTCGACACTGCTTGTCTCTTGGATACCCACTCTGGTCCAGCAAAGGGGCCCGCCCCCTGTATATTCCCCCCAACTCCTTCTGTCTCTCCCCCCCATCCCTGCCACTGGCTGAAGATTTATTAGACTCTGGTTTTGTACCTGTGCCTCCTGGCCCTTGCTATAAGTTGCCTTTATGCATATAGAAAAGCTCCCCTGCCTCAAGACGCTTTGCTGCCATCTGCCAGAAAACCGTTGTATAAATATGCAAAAGAATCATCACTAGAATATGAATGGCGCCCCCTAGAATTGTGCAGTGCACAACTGGCACAACTATATATGACAACCCCGGAATTTGAAATCACCTGAATTATCCTGGAACTTTGTTTAAAAAAAAAAAAATCACAGCCACAGTCAGTCAGTCTTGCCTTTTTATGGCAGTTTGCAATTTCAAAAGATTTGCAATTAAATCTTTCACCATGATCAGAAATTGCTGAGGGGCAGATTCTAGGAGAAACAGAGTGCCAGGGAGCAGTACCTATAAGAATCAAGGGTCTCTAAGCCGGGCTCGGTGGCTCAGCCTGTAATCCCATGCCTTTAG